>NC_133121.1:100803927-101103927 GCF_033568475.1 Henckelia pumila | reverse complement strand
CTCCGAGCCAATCCCTTTACCTGTAAGTCATCTTCATCCGAATAGCACCGGGTAATATTTTACAGCAAAAGTGCCACTTGATCATCTTTATCTCAGATGGTGCATGCAGTATAGATAATCAATCACGAAAATACAATTTTATATCCTACGTTCCTTGAATCGACGATTAGTTCAACTGTTGAGTAAGCATTCGTCGAAAATACGATTGTCCCGTGCTGTTCTGGGAACATGGCAGTGCATGAAATAGAGTGTGTTGATGGACCTTGCAGGAGATGGTAGATTTTCTGGTCGATATTTGGCAAGATGAGGGCCTTTTTGATTTATAAGGCAAAAGACAACTATGTATTCATACACACTCAGCATTTGTATAAGCCTTTTTTTACTGTTGCTGTGACATTATTTTACAGTACAACAGTAACTTGTAATCCAATATATAATCTAGATTTTACTAGCTCAAGTAGTTTTATTTCTCATATTTTGTATACATATGAAATAGTTTTGTTTCTAATATGTGGTCAAATTATAATCGAAATTTATATGTAATCGAAGAACGCATGGATGTATGAGTTGTGCATTGCTTGAATTCTTGAAGTAAAATGCTCAATTGAAGCAGTGAAAATGAATTTGGATTGTATCAAAGTGGAAGAAAAATCGCAAAGTGACAAATACTCACTTTCAATTTTATGATTTTTTCGAAATAAAATCAAATTGGTTCAATCGAAGTTTGATCGGTCATTTCAATTTAATAGAAGTTGTATACAACCCCATTTTCATTAAATTTATTTTGTTATTTTTATTATCGCCATTAATTTTATTAATATCATCATTTTACTATTTATTATAACAATAATATTATTAATTTATTTCAAAATATTCGTATTATTAATATCATCATTCTCTTTTTATTCTTTTCTAAGAAGCATAATTCAATTTATTTATTTAATATGTGAATAAATAAATAAAAGTTTTTTTTGGGGAAAAAAATTGTGCTTCAAAATTTCTTACATCTCTGCAACAACAGTGAAAGAACAACTACCGCGTTCCTGCGATCCTTCCACCAAAATCAAACGCGCTCAAATTCACCACACACGATCAGCTCAAGAAGAATCAAATTTTTGTAAGTGCTTCAAATATCTTACATCTTGTTTAATCGGCAATCTTTTTCTTTAATTGGTTGAGTGCTCTGCGGGTTTTTGGATGAATTTTCGTTGTAAAGAAAGAACTAGGGTTTTTAATTTTCTGATTGCTTGTGGGTTTTGTAAGTAAGATCTAATTGGTGGTGAAATGAGTGGTGGCAGGAGATGGGACGATTATTAGCTGAATTTGACGGAGTGAAATTTATGTTTTAAGTTTATTATCGATTGTCTTGTTTTTGTTTAGGAGATGAACACCACTGCCCTGGATTTGTTTCTTTCTATTTTTTTTATGTGATAGTAACTATAAACGGCGTAGTATGATTGTATTATTCGATAAATTTGTCTTCTTCAGTTCTTCGCCTCTGTAGAAAAGCAGTTCACTTTCATAAGTTTCATTTCATCCTCATCCATTGACCAGGCCATCGTTCTCTGTTGTTTGTTACCCGAACCGTAACTTTCAAATCTTAAACGGGAAATCTACGCCAACCGACAAGAATCGATACATGTGAGAGGTAAATCCCTGTTTTCATTTCTTTAAGTTATGATTTTGCGGTGGATTTAAACCTCTCGTTGTTTATGTACAAGCTTCTGTCAAACTTCTTAAGTCACCCAAACAAGCTGTTGTTCTCAGTCACCACTATAATTTGATTGGATGTTTATAAACCAAGCTTTCTGGCAATGCAACTTCATTTGCTGGCAGAAAATTGAAGATAAAATTTTGGAATAAAAGATAGTATGTGACAGCTTTCAGCAAAGCATTTGCTAAAAAAACATTTGCTTATGTTTAAACTTCTGAGCCTAGTCGAACTATCAATATAATTGTGAGAAAAATGACGGATGAGTTTACTGAGGTTTTGACAAAAAAACGGAAAACCCTTTTCAAGCAAAAAAATTGGTTACTTCCGTTCCGATTTTAAATCAGTACGGTTTGAATATCTTTGATTTTGTAAGTTTTTTGAGATTTAGAATTATTAGTAGATATATATCAATTAAAGCTCTTTTTTGTAAATCTTGACTCAGTATTGATTCCGAGAACGAGTTAAAGATCGTGTTTTTTTGTTAATTGGTTTGCAATGAAATTTGATGGGTATACTAGGTTCAATAGGCGGAGGAGTTTGAGAATTATTCAAGATCGTTTCTTTTTATTTTTTGTCAGGTCTGGAGCTTTAATTTTGGAGACGTTCTATTGGAAAAATGTTGGATATTTTGTTAATTATTGTTTTTCCCGGATGAATTAGCGGCATGATAATCTTTTTCTTTTTTTTTTTTTGCATGAATTTTCGGTGGGAAAAATAGTTTGTCGTAGGTGTCAAACCCTATTTTATTCCATGGACAAGCTTATTGCATTGAACCCCGAATGTTTTGTTCAGTGTTGAGAACCCAATGGAAAGCTTGGAAGTGGATAAACTGTAGCTCAAGCTACTCGATGATCCAGCACCGAACATTTTAGGCGATTCACGGAAAAAATGTCCGCAAAGGGACATCACAGCGACGACGACGACGAAACCTTCTATTACCGATATTCCTCCACGGCCACAGCACCACAACCATCCTCCACTGGGACCAAACCCTCACGTGGTGCCTCCGGCAGTGGTGGGCTTGCTCCATCTAAATCCACAGTTTATGTCAGCAACGTTGACTACAACCTCACAAATTCCGATCTTTTTACAATTTTCTCCACTTTTGGTAAAGTGGCCAAAGTCACGGTCCTCAAGGACCGTGCCACACGCCAGAGCCGAGGTGTGGCATTCATCCTGTTTGTGATTCGTGACGATGCCTTAAAAGCAGCGAAAGGTATGGATAAAAAGATACTGAACGGGAGAACTTTGCACGCCTCCATTGCAGCAGATAATGGGCGTGCCACGGAGTTTATTAGAAAGAAAGTATACAAGGATAAGAGCAGGTGTTATGAGTGTGGAGAAGAGGGGCATTTGTCATATGAGTGCCCGAAGAATTTCTTGGGGCCGAGGGAACGCCCTTTGGTGAAGAAAGCGCGAAGGGGTGGCGGAGAAGAAAGTAGAGGCAAAAACCATGAGCATACGTTCAGGAAAACAGTAGCAGAAGAGGAGGAAGAAGAGGAGGATGGTGGGTTATTCGAAATGGAGAATTGGGCGTCGGCTGTTGATGACGGAGGCGCGGAGGAGAGATTATTGATGGGTGGAGAGAAGAGAGAGGTGACAAGGGAGAAAAATGAGAAGAAGAAAGGGTATTTTAGTGATGAGAGTGATGATGAGGATTGAATATTTGGGCACAAATGGGGAATTTATATATCTTTTGCCAGATATTGGTGTGTTTCGGAGGTATTTTCCGGGAGCTTTGTTCTATGTTTATGCTTTCTGGAGTTCGAAGTCTTGTTAGCTTAATGCATCCATGGAATTATGGGGGGAAGAGAGATATTGGTATTTGAAATCTAACATCTTTTAGTCTCTCGATTTTATAATTTTTGCTCTCTAGAAAATATTATGCTTGCTATTCTGTGTGATTATTTTCCCGCAAAATTTTCGTTAAATAATATCTTTATCTTAAGATTGAATGATTTCAAAATGTACTTTGTCCAAATTAAATAAATACAATTACATTAATTAAGTCTTGTGTTTTCTCGAATCAAGTGCGATTACCATAATGCTTAATTTAATTCATCAAATTAATAAATTGAAAATCCATTAAATGTTTTTTTTAATTAATATATAAAAGATTTGATAGAACCACCATTTTTATTGGTGAAAATCAATTTAAAAAATCCTAAAAAAACGATTAGAAAAGTCGACATATTGATAGATGAGCCGGGGACGAGTTCATATGAGATGTTCTCATGAATCTATCTATAAAATTTGTTTTATATCCGAGTTTTTTTTTATAATAAAATTAATTCGTGAAACAATATAAATTGTTTGTGCTGACCCAACTAGAGAAGATAGTACGTGTGGATCCTCACGTGTCCATGGAGAGGAACTTTTAAAAGACTTTTGGTTTTAAAATTGATTAAAAATCTGCATATTAAAAAATAAAAATCACTCAATATAAATAAAAAAAAATGTGATCCAAAATTTTAAAACCATCCTGTGTCACTGTCAACCCAACCCCACCGAAGAGCTTACCCAGGGAACAAATGGGGACAAAACGAAATCCCTTTTTCCAGTTATTACATCCCATTTTATAACTTGCTAGACCGCGAAATCGAACCTAATTCAGCTCAACAAGGTTTGAATTTCTTTGATTTTTTCAGTTTTTTAATCCTTTTTTGTTATTTGGTTTTAGAATTGTTAGTGGATATATAACAATTAGAGAACTTTTATGTGAATCTTGACTGGTTGCTGATTGCGAGAACGAGTTAAAGATCGTGTTTTTGTTAATGGGTTCGCGATGAATTTTGATGGGTAAACTTGGTTAAATAGGCGGAGGAGCTTGAGAAATATTCGAGATTGTTTCTTTTTCTTTATTGTCAGGTCTGGAGCTTTAATTTTGGAGGAAGATGTTGGATTCTTTTTTTTAATTATCGTTTTTCCTGGATGAATTTGTGCTATAATGATCTTTTTCTTCTTTTTGCGATTGAATTTGCTGCGGAGAAAATAGGGTTTTGTAGGATTTTTTTAATATATTATTTTTCATTGAATAAAAGATCTTGAGCTATTTTATGAGCTTCCAGTTTGACGCCTATGACAACCTGGTGATGAATGTATTTCTTTTATCGAAATTTTGTGCTGCTTTATGCTAGAGTTTCATGCATTTTCCTTGTGAAAAACAAGTGACAAAAATATTCCAAGTTTCATGTATTAAGTCTCCAGATGCGAGGGAAGCCATCAACTAATTTTGTTTTGTGAAATTAGATATTTAGCAATGGCTATGGGCTTCTCTCTGAATTGGTTTTGCAGGTTTTTCAAATTCTGTTGCGATAAGCTCGCCCATCGGATGTATGATCTATGTTCAAGTAAGATTGATTCCAAACCTTTGCTATTTCTTCAAGTGAAGTGTATTTTGTTTTGTTTCGATAAACTTTCATATGGATTTCACGATCCGCCAATCCCAGTTTTTTTTTGAGTTGTGGCTTTTTATGTGATATTCTTACCTGGCTTTATATGTTTAGATAATTTAAATCCATGTATTCGAGATTTAAGCACAAAGTTTTCACCATCTTTTTTAACTCCAGTGATGAGTATCCAATATCATCCACAAATATGCAAGAATTCTCTGCAGTCGATGGTTTTTTGGAAGTAACTGAAGACGTGGCAGACATGATAAAATACGTGGCGAATGAACCCTCGGTTGGGCTTTTTTATGTTCAGAAGCATATCCAAAATGCGACGCCCAACCTTGTTAATCTCAAGAATAATGTTGTTGAAAAATCTCACGAGACGGTATTGCATACAGAAGATTCAGACGACTCTATAGCCATGATGAAATCAATGAAAGAATGTGGCGTCCCCATTGCAGAAGAAATGATTGGGGAAATTAAAAAATCTCTTTCCATCATGTCCAAAAAACAACCAAGAAAAGGATTACTATCTGGCTCCGGATCGGGTTATATTGGAAGAACTAGCTCGTGGTCACCTGCCACCTTTGGACGTAACGCCATGTTTCCTAGTCTAGATAGTGAAAAGAATGGAGGCTATTTCTCTGGTGTTTTCAAGTCTGCAAAACAAAAGGTCACTAACTTAAAGTGGCCTCAAGTTGAGTCTAAGGAATCAAGGAAATCCGAGGATGGGAATCTTCGGCTAAATCCTAGCCCCACATCCCCAAATTCAAAAGAAAGTCATTTAACTATGCCAGAGGCCGAGGGTGAAGATTTATTGTCAAGTCAAGATGGCAAACAATTTCAAGAAGAATCACGACTTAGTACAAGCTTGTCCGACCAAGCTTTACTCTCATTATACGAGAACTACGATGAGTTCAAAGCTGATAGAGAAGCTAAATTGGAAGAATGGCTTGGAGGGGCGGCAGGCAACGAGGAGCATCATAAAGAGAACTAAGGATCAAAAGTTCAAAGAAGAAAATCTTTTGGTAAGTGGATTTGTCAGGCTTGCTGATGTTTGAACCTGTATCATAAGAAAGAAAGGATGAACGGAAACTAAGTTTGCCTTGAGTCATGATGTATCATAGCTGTGCAAAGTTTGGTGAAAACACATGTTTTTGAAGATTTCTTGTTGTTCCACGGCATCGACTGGTAAATGAATAAAAACATTAAGTTTATGTGCATCGCAATGCATTCTAATTAGCAGTACTTATCATGCGGTAATCTTAAATTATATGGATGGTATGTGTACGCATAACAGTTCTGGTATCATCGACGGGCTTCGGATGTAGTTCGTATGCTACCAAGTAATGGTCTTATTGTGTTCCATTCTTTTGTCTATCTGTCTGGCACAACGAGTTGGAGATGGCACAGAAAAGATTGTATGGAGTTTGAAATATAGAACTTGAGTTTCGACATCATTCTATCTTTAATCAGATGAGATTTCTGCACTGTTGCTCGCCGGTTTTTTCGACGATCCTTTGCTTAAGCTTTGACCTTTACAGGCTCTCATTAATAAACTCAGCAACAGATGAAATCTTGAAAAAAGTTAAGTTCAACAGATGAAATCTTGAAAAAAGTTAAGTTCATTCTAAAAAATATGCATTAAATAGTTTATCTAACTCTGGTTTTGTTTTTTAGTTTGTAAATAATTTGCCGTGATCTGAAGTTCAACAGAAATGATATCTTTTCCGTGTTTGATCCCAATTTTTGTCTATTTTATCGCAAAAAAATATTTTTAAAGTTGCAATGTCTAATGCATTTGTTTATGTTGATGCAAAATGGAAATAAACACTGATCCATTCCCTTGGGCAAAGACACCACAGAAATTCAGTATCAAGTATCAATTCATATCTGCAAATTTGACAGAGCAAATTTGGGACTACAGAATCTGAAATAAAGCATAAAAGTTCTTTGTAAACGGGCTAAAGATTAATTTATATATATTTTATTACTAGAATATTTTAAGGTTATGTATGCATTGATAGGACGATTACAGCAGTTAGGCACAAGCCGCACAATAATGCTTTAACATCTATATTTCAAGCCCCCAAAAACCACACACTCAATGCTCCAATAGAAAAGAATGAAAGAAAAAAAAAAAAAGAAAGTCGAGCCACCAAGGAGTGTTGGTAAAAAGGGTGCTAGAAGATGGGGAAGAACACGATCCAAATATATCTGATAATGCATAATTGACTCTTCTCAAAGGCCAATTTTGAGCTGAGGAATCCCACTACCGTTGCATAAGTAGCCTTCTAGAGGATACTAAGATCACATGCACAGTCTCCTCAGTTCTCAACAGAGCTATATTTATGAGACAAGTCCTTCTGCGACCCTATAGAAAATAATCGCGCTTAGAGTCTAGGAGAAGTCGGTATGTGCAGAGAATAGTGTAAAAATGCAGCAGGGCCTTGTAGCACACTGTTTTGAAAAAACAGAGAGAATTCCACAGCTTTGATGCATGAAAAAGTAACAAATAAAGTTCCTCATGCCGATGACATAACATAAAAAAGTTACCTTGAAATATGGCCTTGATATTCTCGATTTCCATTCCTAAAATTTCCCAGTAACTTGCCAAGTCCCAGGGCTTGAGCCAGTTGGAGGCAAAAGTTCATTCATGATGTCTTCAAAAATATTTTCTTGAATAGATATGCCATCCATGCTATCTGAAATATTGCCCACATAATCTTGAGACTCGAAGCTACCAAAATGTGGATTTGAAGGTATCAGGCTGCTACTTCCGCTTGAATTAGTCCCAACCACTGAACATGGAGGCACAGCAGAGCCATCACTGTAACTTAAATTTTGAGCCAATAATTCAGTACTAACATTTAAAAGTGGAGAAGACAGGTTGTTGTCAATACATAAACTTGACGTCAAACAATGCTGACTGCCATTACTCTGAGGGTTTGAACCATTTGAGTTGCCATCAAACATCGAAACGCAATTTGCATTCAGACAATCCAGGTGGTTATTAACGCTTAATACTGACCCAACATTAGAACCAACGTCTGTTCCTGACCCATTATTGTCACCTAAATGTCCAAGGGCAGAGCCATTTGAATCACTGGCAAAATCAGAAGCATTATTTGTGATGGGACGAGCCAGATCAATGTTGCTGCTACTTGCTCCTACCTGTATGTCTAAACATGGACTGGTCAAGCCATCACTATTGCCCAATGTTTTAGACTCCTCATTAATACCATTTCTGGCTATTTTAGGACCAACATTTGCCCTTGGAATAGAAAATCTGTTGCTGCCAATAATTTTTGCTTTTCTGCATAGATATGAGGATATGCATGAGAATTCAAAGCTGTATTTTGAAAATAAATGAAGATTCCAGCTCGTACCTGATTTGATTTTGTTTCACAGCAGCCACTTTTGACTTCAACATACCTTTCACAGAATGCAGATTATGTTAGCTTCATAATAACGACATATCCAAAAAGGGAAAGAAGATACCAAGGTAAGCATCAAAATGAGCATCTTTATATGCGATAATTTTTTTTGCATTCAACGATGTTGTATTGACAGCTAATCATGTGTCTGTTTAAATTTCATATATTGAAAAACATTAGCAGTTCTATCATGTATCTGAGCACGACATTTATCTAGAAGGTTAGTCCTTTTTTATATAACAGGAAAAGAGAGCCTTTTCCCGCAACTTCATCTAAAGCATTTAAAACAGTCAACAATCATGCCATAAAAAGAGATATTCGTTGTTTTTACTTCTACTGATTCTACAATAAAGGACAAATATTACTTTCATTTTCATACTCTTGAACTTACCACGTGTTGAACATCATAATGCAGGAATGCTTATCAGATCAGATCAATCCGGATCCAGCGCAATTAGGATCCGGTCAGAATCTGGTAGAATCCGGAACCTGTTAAACCGGTTCGAGATTGAACTCAATCCGACATCAATTTGAATCAGATTGGGTTGCCTAGAATGGATTTGGGACCACTTTAATTCGGTTAGATTGAATCCAATTCAATAATATATTATTATTATTATTATTATTATTATTATTATTTTGCTTCATAAATAACTTCTTTATATATACGGTGGTTGAAAAAGAATAAAATATTGATTCCAACTATGTTTTAATCTCGTTCAATTCGATTTCAATTTTGGATTGTATTATATTCCTAATCCAATAAAGGTATCCTATAAGATTGGTTCGGTTACATTATCCTATAACTCAGAACCGGTCCAATCCTGTTCGGTAATATCCCTATCCCTATAATAAAGCCTTTTTACGACGTCAATAAGAATACCACCAACACTGGACCTAGTAAAAAACAACACTTTAACTCGATAGAAATATTTATAGGTTTGTGCTCGGGCTGTACATGCAAGAGATTTATAGTTCAAGCAACCAAACTAGCAACGATCCCAACCAGCTGCTATGTTTCTTGCTACACCTTCATGAATAAAATTTCTAAAACAATATACAAGATTCAAAACCTAGACTAATAAATGTCTTAAACAAATTATTTAATCTCTACATATAAATACAATAAAAAAAATGCATTTGCAATTTTGCATTCAGGGCAAGAGTGTTAGCAACAGATGTTTTAGAACATCGGTTCATGGAACACTACAATTTCCTCATGGGCATGTATGTGTTACTCCTGCTTCGAAACGTTTTTGGTATCCAAATCAAAGGATAATAATGACAGTAAATTCACATTAAATATAGTATTTCAATATTTCAAATGCAAGTAAACTACAAAAAACCTCAAGTGGTGACAATTAAGGAAATATCTGCAGGGAAAAACATTCAGTCTACACATCATGAACCACCTTCCACGAAATTTCAAGTACATATACCCCTAGTTTATCATCACTGGTCACCACTTCTGCCATTAGACCGGTTCACTAAATTGGACAGTGGAAGTTTTGGTTGGAACCAGTTGTGACATCTCTACATTTTCAATTTTCCAACCATTCTCGGTTGCTCGCAAACTTACCTTAAGAAACTTGGTTACAACAGGATCTAACAAAATATCATCACCTCCTCATAGTTTTTCCCTTTTTTACTAGCTATGCTCAGTAAACCAAATAGACTACAGTTGCTTCCATCTCGACTCCGTGATGTTCCTTGTATATAATGTTCCCCCGACGATCTTATATACAAGTACGACAAGCTCTTACAGCTGAGACCGTCACCTTAGTGCCTAATACGCCTCAGACAAAAAAGTTCATACATATGCCTTCTCATTTACTGACGCATAAACAACTACATTAATTGTGCTAATCAAGCATAGATAGAAAGTTAGTGTCTTAATAACAATATTTCGCAAGAACTAGAGAGACAATTTAAGGACAAAACAAGCCTAACAACGCATTGACAAGCGTACAAAAAGTTAGCCAACTTTTACCAACCAGATGGAGTCTTGCGGCGGCTTCTCTCAGACTTGATAGAAGCAATAATTGAATCAGCAGACGGCCCCAAACCCTTTCTTCCTACCAGCTTCACTCCAAGCTTTTCCGTGAGGTAGTTCGTTCTATTCTCATCACCCCCTCTCACCTCTCTCAGATCAAGGGCTTGTTGCTTGGATAATAGGGTATAAATGTGAAACTCCTGCCTCTGATTAAAATGAGACTGAAGCTGCTCAAAAAGCAACGTGTTCGAATGCTGTAGATCTGGCTTCTTTCTCTGATTGCCAAAAGTCACCCTTAAAATGGCATTTGAATCAAAATCTTTTCTACCAAAAATTATAGAAAAGCTGCCAAATTCAATATCAGGTTCTCTGAATAGATCTGCAAGAATAGAAGCACAACTATGTGCATTCCTTGTTGGATTCTTCTCAACTTTTAACCTTGAAGTTCTGACTCTAGCATAATGAGCCATGTTGGCAGCTTCTCTAAACCCACTGAGCAAAGCACCATGCATGGTAGCTGGATAGCGCCTGGTGGTAGCTTCCCCAGCAAAGAAAACTCTCCCATCTCCCACACTTTCAGCTAAGATATCATAATCATCGCCTGAGGCCCCAATAGCGACATTGGAGTAAGAACCTAAGCAGAACGGGTCGCTACCCCATCTAGTACAAACAGTTTGGATAGGTTCTGGAACTTCAATACCTTGTGGTTCATATATACCTGCATTACCAAGGCTCCCCACATGTTAGAAAAGCTCAAGTACTGGCAGTGATGATGGACATTCTTGACAAATCACTCTTGGTTTAATCAATACGACCAATTCAACCAAAAAATGTCATTGCTTCTAATATCACAACAAATTTAAAAGAATATACCATAATTTATCATCTTCATACAAATAATGCCTAAATTGGAAACAAGAATTTAGATGGTGCAATGCAAGTTAGTGGCCAAACACCATAACCTGATTGAGTAAACATATCAAATAATTACTCTACCGCATTAAATGATATTCACCCCATTGTTTCATCTCTCACCGAATTGTACCACGACAGGGACAAGTAAACGTTCGTCTATTTCTCCCCCATGGATTTACTGCCTGTGTACATTTAATGTCAAATTAGTCTATACACCGTTCAATAAACATAAACCTTGAATCTTTTTATCATGATTATTACCATGTGATGGTCAAATCTTAAATCTTTTCCCCAACTACGAAGCCTCCACTGTCATAAATTGCTCGTTGTAAAGAATTTTCTTGTTAACATCTCAGCCAAGTTCATGAAAAATTATTTTGGTAGCATGTTCTAATAACAACATTGTGAATTCGCCCACTTCCATCAGTTAATACTACAGATAAGGATAAAGTGTTAAATATATGATTTACATATTCAAACATATCTTAGATTAGAGAATGGGATTTCACTGAGAAATTAACGTATTATTTTCAAACTCATCTTTGATTGTATTTTTTTAATTGCAAGGGTGACATAGAAGAACAGTGAAACTAAAACACATCACACAAAAATATGATATCTCTACAGATCAGATGAGGACAGCTTATGAGCAATTAAATGTGTGCAAAGAACTGTAAATCACCATTTTTATCATGTAAATATAAGCTCATAAATTTTAGTCATTACCTATTTTGCTAATAGCACAAGACAAAACAAATACAATCATGTAGACAAATACAAATTTTTATTTCTGCTATTAATTTTGTTCACGCAGAGGTAAAGCACGGGCAACACATACTTCTAATTTATAATGTAAAATGGAGTCAAAATGACAATAGGAGCACACTAAAAAAGGGGGGGTTTTAGTCATGCAAGTAATCTATGTATGCTAGTTTTTCTTAAGGCTCAAATCACGATAATTATCATACTAGGAGTAAAGAAAACCAACACATAAGAACCTTTAAGAATCAGAAGCACACTTGTCACAGCATCAGTAGGCTCCATGGTCTCAAACTTATGTGCAGCTTCCCCTGCTACTAGAGCAATCAAGATTGGACCACCCGCTACAGTTGCGTAGCTGTAAAAGAGAAAGAATTCACCCCGAAGACTAGGATCATCCGAGAGATGTCCAAATGTATCGAGGTCGATTCCCCAAAAGGCATGTGAAAAGAGCATTGCGACTTTATTTAACAAGCCAAATCCCAACCTTTTTATTCCTTCAAGCTTTCTCTGAGGTAACTCGGGGATAAACTTTATGGAACCAGATTTCAAAACTCCTAGCGGAACTGTGCAAAGAGCCATATCACCATCATAAACCTGCCCACCAGCCGCAACCTGAACCCCATCACTAGTATAACGGATGGCTTGGACTGTTTTCTCATAAAGAATTGGGACATTCTCTGCCAATGCCTGGACCAGTCTCCCATTTCCACCAGGCAGAAAGCAGTGATCCCCTCCCATATCAAATGGATCGTCCTGATCCCAAAATGCAAGCGAAAGCTTTGAAAGCAATCCAGCATTTGCATATTCCAAGTTTGCAAGATGCCAATGAAATAATTTCATCTCTTCTCCATTAATAGAGTCACCGGGGGCCTCCCAGAAGGTCTCCAGTGCCGCTCCTAGCGAAACATCCTGTGACACATCCCCCATCAACTGCCTAAATTTACTTACCTTATCCAGAAGTTGGTTAAAAGAAGTTTCCACTTTTCGATCCAAATCAGGGTCAACAGGTCTTCCGTCTACACTGTAAATAGGACACTTGTCCCTCACCTTATGAAGTGTATATGACAATTGCCGCGCCAAAATCCCAAGAGGATTCCCCAATGTACCCGTCAACACACTACCTCCCAAATCGGCAACAGCTGTCCTACTCCCAACCTCCAGTTTTTTTGTGTACACTCTACCTCCAGCACGCTTCCTTCCTTCCAAAACTGTCACCTTAAACCCAAAAGTCATCAACTGCCTCGCAGCAGCCAACCCCGCAAGGCCTGCTCCAATCACTATCACATGTGGCTTACTCGGCTCCGCTAAAATCCTTTCCTTTATCCCTTGTGCAACCCCAAAGTTTATATACCCTTGTAAAACCAAATAGTTATAAGCAGAATCCAGCAAAACCCCACAATGCTTAGGAATAATATCCAGAAACATTTCCTTGGTGATCCAAGTTGACACATTCTCACGCCACCTCGTAATTATATGATTCCGGATCAAGATATAATTTACCTGCTCGATTCCACCAACCACAGAAACCACCCCAGCATCTATTTCTTCATCAGTGAGTGAATCTGCAGGGAAACCCGACGTCAGAGCTACCAAGGCCTCGGACATAGCCTCCTTATTAATCACAATTATCTCCTCCGACACGTCATTGACAACTTTCTTGCCTACAACATCACCATAGTTTAAACCATGTCCATGTTTTTTAACAGCTAAAGAATTCGAAATTTCCGTCTGGGCTTTACTGAATTCGCCTGAACTCGAAGCTAGTGACCCAACTAGAGCTCGGGTTTCGTTGGTGTAACTACCATTAGACAAAAAATTTAAATCTTTTACCTGGTTCGGATAAGACTGAGGTCGACGCGGCCTGCCACACCTCCTCCTCTTCGGAATTGGCGCCGATATAATTCTATTCTGGTGCAACGAATTGCCATTAGAATCATCGTTTTGGCCCAAACCCGGGTTTTGAACAAAACTGGGACTTGGGGTGGCGGTAGGGCTCGAAGTGGGCAGATGAATGGTGAACTGGAGAGGATTCTTGGGTTGATTCGTGATGCGAGGATGAGGCGTTTCACTCGATGAGGGTTCCATTACCGCGATCAGATCATATCATTAACAAGAAATTCATCGGAACAATTCTTCTTTGCCTTAGATTGGACAGTGAATTGAAAAACGAAGCATCGATTCTTGCCCCTGCCAACGATTATTCGCCGGAGTTCCCCGGTTTCGACTCTCGATCGATAGTGGTTTATGTTTAATATTATTATATTATTATTATTTTTTTTTTTTGAAGGCATATTATTATTAGGGTGAATTATAGATAACTCTCTATTAGCATGTGTGTCATAAAAATCAAGTATAAATATTTGTATTAACTTTCTAATTGAAAATTTTACGCATTTGCCCTCACCATTTATTACACACGGGTTTCCCTTCCTTATCTTCTTCTTCACTCCATCTTCTTTGATATGCAAAAATCCCGATCGGAAAAATCGAATATCAAAATAATAGTCTCGCCTGGTATACGATCACCTCTACTCATTTTCCCTTCTCGTCTCTTCCATTTAACTTCTATTGTTTTCTTCATTAAGGAAATCGCACAACCCAAAAAAGTATTATTTTTTGCGTTGGTTTTCTTCGATTTGTCACACGATTTTTGTTGTAAGTTTTTCTTCTTACAACTAATTTTTGTTTGATTTTCGAAGGATTATTTTGATTTGCCTCTGATTAATTTTGTTTTTTTTTTTGCTGCAGGTTTTTGTTTGTTTTTTCACTGCTTTTTGTTCGAATTTTGAAGGGTTTTGTTCAATATAACTCTTGTATTTTGCTGCATATTGTGTTCGGTTGGTAGTTGGTTTTAAGAATATTTGTAGTTGATCTACGTGTTTTTGTTGTTATCTCTTTTTCTTTCGATGCACTCATCTCTCATGCTCGAAACATGGCTTAATTTATTGGGTTTTTTTTCCGAAAGAACTTAGGTTCCAACTTCGTCGGTGAAGGGCTAATGGAGAAAAGCTCGCCGGAGTTGGGATTTTCTTAAAACCCAATTCTCATGTGGTGCTGGATTGGGATGGCTCTGTAGTATGGATCTTATTACAATCACACATAATTTTCATCCTTTCCCGTGAAGTTATCAGTGTAAGAATTTGTGGCAATAATTTCTTGGCTTGTCGGAGTGGCTGAAACGCTTGTTCTACAAAGTGGGTAGTTGGCGTTGTTTTAAATCCAAACGTCTATACAATCAATGTGGAAGAAATGGATTCTAATCAGTTGCTCTTCTTCCTGAAATTCGATCAAACAAATGGCGCATTCGCTGGAGTTTCGGCCGGCTGGCGCTTTCCCATTTCCTTTGTTGAACTTGAAACTAGTATTATTTTGATCACAGCCTCGTTTAGACCACGATTCTCGGGCACCGGAGAGCGAGACAATGAGGTGGTTTTTGGCTATGCGTCTTCCAGAGAATGAAAACCGGATTAAAAGATCAATTTGGTGATAGTATTTTATACCTATTTCAGATTATGTTGTAAGTAGTAACTGAAATTATAAGTAATATTGTGCCATTAATTAAGTTTATAATATTTTATTATTGAAATATACAAATAATGGTAAAAAATTAGTTTTTCTAAGTATTATACATTAATTAGATAAAAGAGTTAAAAAAAAATGAACACGTTATTCTCCGAATATTATATGTCTGGTTCCCTGCATTTTATACATAATTAAGTATTACTTATATCTAATTCAGATAATTTTGTACCTTAAATAAGTAATTTTCTGCCAATAATTAAGGTAGTATTTTGTTCTTGAAATATACAAATAACAGTAAAAAAGATAGTTTTCTAAGTTTTATGCATTAATTAAATAAAAAAGTTCAAAAGAAGGGAACATTATTCTATGAAAATTATATGTCTGGTTCCTTGTATTTTGTACCTAATTAAATATTATTTATAACAAATTCATATTATTTTGTACCTTAAATAAGTAATTTTGTGCCAGTAATTAAGGGGTTAGTATTCTCTTATTGAAAAATATAAATAAACATAAGAAGTTAGTTTTTTTTTAAATCTTATGCATTAATTAGAGAAGAGTTCAAAAGAAGTGCACCTTGTTCTTTGAATACTATATTCTCGGTTTCTTGCGTTTTGTACATTATTAATTATCATTTATACCGAATTCATATTATTTTGTACCTGAAATAAACAATTTTGTGCTAGTAATTAAGTTGATATTCTTTTGTTCTTTAAAGATACAAATAATAGTAAAAAGTTAATTTTTCTAATTCTTATGCATTAATTTTGTTTTTTTACATCATAACAAAAAAAACATAACAAGCTACAAAAGCCCATAACAAAACTCAAAACACCGGTGAGCAAGAAGAAGCCTACAGTAAATCCAAAGAAGTGCACTTTGTTCTCCGAATATTATATGCTCGGATCTCTGCATTTTGTACCAAATTAATTATTATTTATACCAAATTCAAATTATTTTGTACCTGAAATAAACAATTTTGTACTAGTAATTAATATGATAATATTTTGTTCCTTAAAGATACAAATAATGGTAAGAAGTTATTTTTTTAAATCGTATACTTTAATTAGATAAAAAGAGCTAGAGTCTTATGCATTAATCATATAAAAGAGTTCAAAAGAAATGAGCGTTGTTCTCCGAAGACTATATGCCTCGGTTTCTTGTGTTTATACCTAATTAATTGTTATTTATACTGAATCCATATTATTTTGTACCTGAAATAGGTAATTTTGTGCCATAAATTAAGGTGATAGGATTTTGTTATTGAAAGATACAAACAATAGTAAGAAGTTAGTTTTTCCAAGTTTGGTGGATACAACAATCTTTTCACCGAATACTCAAATTCGATAACAATGTGTCATATTTACTCTTATATGCATCATATTTTTCCTTGGATGTACCTGGTTTAATTACATATGTATCTTATTTAACTATTTTATTATTTACTTATCAATTGACATTAGTGTAATTTTTTGTGTGTAAATACTCAAATTGGAGAAATATGTATTATATTCACCTCGTTATGTACTCTATTTTAATACTATTGTACTTTATTTACTTGGATCTGTATAATCTTGAAGTGAGTAATTAAATCTTTAGATTATACTTGATAATTGATATAAGTAAAACTTTTTTGAGTAGTTATTATATGATTTTAGTATATCAAACACACACACACACACACACACACACACACATATATATATATATATATATATATATCCCAATTACCAACTATTAGTGGTGCGTGTATATATACTTGTGTGAACATCTCATTAAAATAACTAATCACATTTATGTTCGGTGGATACAAAAATCTTCCCACCGAATACTCAATTTCAATAACAATGAGCTTTATTAACTCCCATATGTACCATATTTTTACTTGGATATACCTGGTTTACTTACTTATGTACTTTATTTAACTATTTTATTATTTACTTATCAATTGACATTAGTGAAGATTTTTTTGTGTAAATACTCAAATTGGAAAAACATGTGCTATATTCACCTCGTTATGTACTTTATTTTAATATTATTGTACCTTATTTACTTGGATCTGTACCATCTTGAAGTGAGTAATTAAATCGTTAGATTATACTTGATAACTGATATAAGTGAAACTTTTTTGAGTAGATTTTATATGATTTTAGTATATCAAACATATATCTATACGCACCACTAATGGTTGGTGATTGGGATATTGGTGATCTATAGTTAAATTCATATCAATGAGCTCAAATTAGATAACAATGAGCTCTATTAACTCTTATATGTACCATATTTTTATTTGGATGTACCTAATTTACTTACATATGTACTTTGTTTAACTATTTTATTATTTACTTATCAATTGACATTAATGTAGAATTTTTATCTAAACACTCAAATTGGATAAATATATGTTATATTCACCTCGTTATGTACCTTGTTTTAATACTAATATACCTTATTTACATTTTTTTGTGTCTTCTTGAAGTGAGTAATTAAATCTTTAGATTATACTTGACAATTGATATAAGTGAAACTTTTTTGATTAGTTATTATATAGTTTTAGTATCTCAAACTTATATCTATACGCACCACTAATGGTTGGAAATTGAGATATTGGTGATTTCTAGTTGAAGTCATATCATATAAACATTCCATAGACACTCATGAACCACTTAACAAAAAGTTGATCACATGTTTTCTAATTTTAATATATTTTCTTGCGTGAACAACTCATTAATAATTTAATATTTAAAATAATTAATCACATTAACGTTCGGTGGATACAACAATCTTCCCGCCGAATACTCAAATTCAATAGCAATGTCTTATATTAACTTCTATATGTATCATATTTTTACTTGAATGTACCTGATTTAATTACATATGTACCTTGTTTAACTATTTTATTATTTACTTATCAATTGACATTAGTGTAGTTTTTTTGTGTAAATACTCAAATCGGAAAAATATGTTCTATATTCACCTCATTATGTACCTTATTTTAATACTATTGTACCTTATTTATTTGGATTTATATCATCTTGAAGTGTCTATATGCACCACTAATGATTTGAGAATTTGGATATAGGTGATCTCTAGTTGAAGTCGTAGCATATAAACATTTCATAGACATCATGAACCACTTACCAAGAAGTTGATCACATGTTTGCTAATATTAATATATGTTCTTGTGCATGTGAACATCTCATTAATAATTAAAAATTTAAAATAACTAATCATATTCACGTTAGGTGAAGACCACAATATTCTCATCGAATACTCAAATTTGATAACAATATGCTCTATTAAATCTTCTCTATATTATATTTGTATTTGGATGTACCTAATTTACTTATATATGTACCTTGTTTAACTTTTTTATTATTAACTTATCAATTGATATCAACGTAGTTTTTTGTATAAATACTTAAATGAGAGAAATATGTGATATATTCACCTCATTATTTACCTTATTTTAATACTGTTGTACCTTATTTACTTGGATCAGTACTTGATTTCAGCGTGCAAAGCAACCCATGAGCATACCCACGTCTGTGTGGGTTGCCTCATAGGTTTGGCGGAAAATTCCTTAAAACTTATATGTGATGCACACACATTTCCATGTCTGCGTGGGTTGAGCAAAAAATTCGCGGTACTCATATTTGTTTAAATGTGTACTTTATTGTCTCCAATATGTACCTTGTTTTAACATATTTGTACCTGATATACTTAAATGTGAGAAATATATGATATATTCACCTCGTTATGTACCTTATTTTGATATTTTTGTACCTTATTTACTTGAATTTGTACTTGATTTCAGCGTGCAGGGCAACCCATGCACATCCTCACGTCCGTGTGGGTTGGGCAGAATATTCTTTGAAACTCATATGAGAGCCACACCCATACACATGTCTACGTGGGTTGGATAAAAAATTCTCACCACTCATATTTGATACATATGTACTTTATTCTTCCCAATATGTACCTTATTTTAACATGTTTGTACTAGATGTACTTAAGTGTAGTACTTGATTTCTAGTAATTGATTATTTATTTCTCAATTTGTCATGAGTATATTTCGTGTGGATGACTAATCATATTTGATACAAATGTACTCTAATGTCCACGATATGTACCATATTGTAACATTTATATATTTGATGTACTTAAATATATACGTGATTTCAAATGTTTAATTATTTACTTGTCAATCAACGCTAATATATATCTCATGTGAGTGATTACTTATCCTCATCAAATGGATACATTGATAGAATCAGTACAGAATAAATCACAGAAATATCAATTTCACAATGAAATTTACACAATAATTTAAGTAATCACATAAACCTCCATTTTCAACAAATCCAAGAAAAAAGCGCTCCAAAAATTCCATCACTGCGCAAACATGATGGCCTAGTTGTTGTTCTTGGATCCTGAGATTATGGCTTTTTGAATAATATTATATATCCCTTTTATTAACCAAAATCACAAAACCCACAAAACACGATCTAATTTTCCTCCCAATATTGCTTCCAATAATATGTGGCAGCTTAGTTTTGTTTCTCTGCAATACCTGCTCATCCATGGCGGCCCGCCCCCTCTTTTTTTTCTTCTCTTCTTTTTTTCCCATTCTTCTCTTTTTTGTTGTCTTAGGCGATCAATCCACAGGGTACGTGATTGTGAATGCCTTCTTTATTGGGAAGGGAAGCTTCCATGCATATGCGGAGGGGTTGAGTAATTGGGATTCGATGGATGAAACTCTATGTCGATGGTCTGATGTACGTAACCTGCAACTTCAAGAATGGAGTTGTGGAGATAAACGTGAGGTACATTGAAAGAGACAATCCATTTAACATTTAATATATATTAAAGGTTATTTTAGGGTTTAAATTAAAAAAATAAGGACATATTGGTAATTTCGAATCAAAAAGTGAGTTGAAACATACAAATATGATATGTCAGGGACTGGAGAATTACAAGAACTGACATAGGGACTGGCCCCAAACTAAAGTTTGGGTTTAGGGATTTAATCCCAATTTACCGTTATTATTATTATTATTATTATTATTATTATTATTATTATTATATATTGAGTTTTTTTAATATTGGATGCATAAAGAATAATAATTAAAGACCTTGATTTGATAATATTATTACAAGTTTTTTTTTTTGAAAAAAAAAAGATGTTTGAAATAGTACTTTTTAATAAATAATAGCAATGTTTGATTAATTGATTGGATTTGAATTTAAATTTGAATTAGAATTAGAACTATATATTATAAATTATGATATTGAAGAAAAATCAAATACATTGATTGTCTTCCATTATTTCTCTTTATTTTCATGAAAATAATAAAAAAATAACAAATTAAAAGAATTAAGATCACTATACCTTTTTATTTTACTTTATATGAAAATTATTTATATTTTGTATTTTATATCCATGCATGTATTTCATGCCAACATAATTATTATACTAGTACCCGTACGCATACGTTGCGTGTCTTTTATTGTCTATTTTTAAAAAAAATTAACTAATAATAATAATAATAATAATAAAAAATAGTGAAATAAAAAAATGGAATTTTTTGTAAATAAATATTCATAAAAGGCAAAAAATATAATAAAAATGACATTTTCGTAATTACATAATCATCTAAGGTAGCGTTTGGTACATTGAATGAAAGTGAGATGATCCACAAATTTTTACTCATCTCATGTTTCTTTCATTTTTTGCTAACACAATATCATCTCATGGTCCGGTATGACATTATATATGGTTTTAATGAAAAATTTCTTTCAACTAATGGTATTAGTGGAGAATGAGTAGAAATTGAAAAGGACAATTAAGAGATTCTATAATGATAAACACGATAATCCTACAAAATTAAAAACATACAAAACAACATATTGTTCATATCTATGTATTGCTTATCCATATTTCATCATGTTTTTATCACATTTCTATTCATCTCTTATACATTCCATTCATGAAACCAAACGGTATCCAAGGGTCAAATCATGATAGAGATCATACCAAGAGACCACTATACCTTTTTATTTTACTTTATATGAAAATTATTTATATTTTGTATTTTATATCTATGCATGTATTGCATGCCAAAATAGTTATTATACTAGTATCCGGACGCACGCGTTACGTGTCTTTTATTTTCTATTTTTGCAATTAAAAATAAAAAATAAAAATAAATAGTGAAATATAAAAATAGAATTTTTTGTAAATAAATATTCATAAAAGTAAAAAAAAATATAATAAAAATGACATTTTCGTAATTATATAATCATCAAAGGGTAAAATCATTAGAGTACCATACCAAGAGACCACTAAGATACTCTTGCTTTATATTTAGTATAGATATTAATATATATATATATATATATATATATATATATATATATATATATAATTGCGAACATGTGCTTAATTTAATTGATTGATATAAGATAATAAATTATGATTTCCTATATGGTCATCATGAATTAGATTATTAAAACTAGAAGTATAAATGAATCGAGCCGGTTCGTGATTTTTTCGAGTTGGTTCGACTTTTATTCGTATTCAAACTTATCGATCTCGAGGCGAATCTGAACAGGTTCGAATTTTTTTTCGAGCCGATCTCGAGTCAATAGCATTTGTTCGATAGTTCGCGAATAATTTGCAAGTCTTAATATTTTATTAATATAATACGATAATATAATAAATATATGTATATTTCGAACGTTTTTTGAACATTTCAAGCTTTTCAACAAAGTTTTCTTATATATATACTTATATTTTAAGCCTCCACCCCCTGTACCGACTATTTGGTCGGGTGGTGTGGCTTGGTCTTCAATTTTTTTTTAATTCTTTTCTTTTCATGTTAATTTGCTTTGTTTTCTTTGACGTGTGGCCAAAATAAAAAATTGTAACACGGTTCCTAAATATTTTTTATAATTAGGATATTAATCATATTATAATAAAAATTTGTAACATGGTCCCTCAATATTTTTTATAATTATGATATTACTTATATTATAATAAAAATAAATTTATTTTAAAAAAATATTGTATAAGCGTTAGTCTAAAAATAAAGAAAATTATCATGTTTAAATAATTATTTCAACGATGCGCATGCAAATAAACACTAGTCTACACACACACATACACGTATATATATTATAAACATCCATAATTGTGTGTGTTGTCGAGCCAATAAAAAAAATTGTTAATTATTTAATTTATCAATAATTATTTAATTTATTATAATAAAGTGGACTCGTTGTTATCACGGAGGAGATTAAAATCACTCGAGATCATAACTTACAGATCGAAAATATCAGCTCAAATGATCTAATAGCACGGGAAACAATCACACACCCAGATGAACGACATTAGCTACGTTGGAAACATTGCGACAGATATTAGAGGTTAATTGAATCTTCCTACAACATTTTATCTTTAAGCCATGTTATGCGAGCTACGAATGGAGTTGCTTATCCATTAACTTGGTTTGTTATTATCCTTCCTTTTTGATTGTGTGGACGCATGTGGATTTTTTGTGTGATTAATCGATCTTATGACATCAGATATTGCTTTTTAAAAATAAAATTATCAGTTTTACCATAAAATAATAGTAATAATAATGAAAGTGGAGAAATCAAATATGCATATCCTTGTAAGCTCAATAGTTTTCATAATAAAAACATTAGTTAACACGTAAGGGTGTATTCAATGAAGAGAATTAATGACTTTTGTGGATTTTAAAAGTCTAGTGATATTCAATCATGACTTTTATATATTCTATAAAAATTTAGTGGTATTCAAAATAGTTTTTTTTTAGAGTTTTTAAAGTCAAGTGGTATTCAACCTTGACTTTTAAAAACTCTACAAAAGTCTTGTGTTATTCAAAATGTCAATATTTTATGATTTATATCAATAATGGTAATATTTAATGATAATAATATATGATTCAAAAAATTATAACATTATTTAATTAAAATATTTAAATAGTCGGATAACAGACACGATAAAAAATAAAAATTGACAAATAAATTTATATGATATAATTAATAAAATAATCTACAAGTTATCATATGTTTTTTTTAAAAAAAGTAACTTTACACAACCCCAAATTTTTTAGTTTTTAATTTTGTTACATTAATATTTGTATATACATTTAAAATAAATGAAATTAATTTTCATTAATAAATAAAAAAAATATTTCAAATAAAGTTATTATTTATGTCAAATAACTATTACTTCAAAGAAAAAACGAAAATAATATGATATATTAAAGATACAAATTCATGTAATTATATGAAAACTTTACGAATCTCTATAAAAATACTGCGAAAAATTTACAAAGAATCCATGAAAATATATTTATAAATCCGTGAAATTCTATAAAATCAATAAAAATCTATCAACTTCTCACTAAAAATCATTAAAACTATGTATTGAATATACCCTCAAAATTATTAATTTTTTGGTTCTAAATTTTTTTTTCTTCCTTTACAAAAAAAAAAAAAGAAGGAAAGAAAACAGGACCTGTACACCCGCACACACACAATTAGTCCCCTATGAACCCTAACTCCCATACATAAATCGCAAATTCCCATCCATCCGTAATTCTGTAATCCATTTTCTTCGGGGTGGTGAAGTCGGGGGAGCCTGTTTAGCTCGGATTTTCGGTAAGTGTCGAGATTTCTTATGTATATACGTGTTGTTATTTTATAGCTGATTTAATGTTAGTCGATTTTTTTCAGAAAGAAAAATTCTTAAGATTACCGCGGTGTGGAAAGCTGATGAATCATAAGTGAAAGATTACTCTTTGATTCCGGAATCGCTGTTTATCTGATTCATTAATTCACCGTGAATATGTTCGAGAGTTTTTAACGAATTTAATTTGGCGAATTTCACTTTGTGTGTCTTAAAATCCAACTGGGTTTGATTATTTAACAGATATGTGGAGCATTTTTTCAATGATATTTTATTTCCATGGTTTATCATGAGCTACTTTAGTCCGAATTTGATACGGGTGTGTTTGAAATCGATTTTATATATTTAATGGCGAGGGAACTGATTTAGCTACTGGAGCTTGTTTTTTACTCATCAAGAAGACTTAAGGATGTTGTGAGCTGTTTTAGGTTATTATTCCCCTCAATTTTCGTGACACGTGGGCTTGTATAGTTTCATCCGTTATTATCATCGCAGGCGACAAAATCCGCTGCGTGATTTTGGTCACTAGCTGGATCGAGCTTTAATTCCTTTTACTTGGTCGCTCTCGGGAAATTAATCTCAATTTCTATATCAGGGTGTCCAAATTGGAATGGCTTCTGCAGAGGCATCCCCCGGTATGCATGGCCCCAGATACGCGCCTGACGATCCTACCCTACCTCAACCTTGGAAAGGATTGATAGATGGAAGTACAGGCGTCTTATATTACTGGAATCCTGAAACTAATGTCACTCAATATGAAAAGCCGACAGCTTTACCACCACCGTTGCCACCAGGCCCACCACCTGCAGCTACTACCCCCAAGCTAAATCCTATACCATCAACAAGAACAGTGCAATCAGATGGTTTTCAGAACCAGAAGCATACTCCGGCCCTGACGCCACAAGGGCAACATATCAGCTCATCATCCCAGCAACACATTCCGCTAACACCACAGGTTTCTCAACATCAAGTGCCACCACCTGGTCAGGTGCAGGGGTCACACTTGGGACCTGGGATACAGCAGCAGAGTTATTTAGCACCTGAACAAATTAGGACGCAAATGCTGGAGCAACCTGGTCAGCAAGTGCCATCTCCGTTGGGGCAAATGCCTGTACAGCCAGGTCAGCTAGGAATTTCGCAACCAACGCCGCATATTCCCGCTCAGCCAGGTAGCCAAGCATCTTATCAACAGATGCAGCAGATGCCTCATGGTCCACAAGGTCAAATGTATTCAAACTCTCAGATTGGTAACCCACATGGTTTCCAATTTAATCCTCACCAAGCATCATATGCAGCTCATCAACAGAACACGCCTCCACAGGGTCCACAAAGTTTGCAGCCGTCTCAGCATTTAATTTCGGGGTCGCAGTTACCTCACCAACAAGACCAAGGGACAGGACTTGCTCCGAGAGATGACTCTAACTTTCTTCATGGAAAGCACTCTGGTTTTTCAGCTGCCCACCAGCATATGATGCAAGGGAAACAGTTTCCCCATCCCCGAGAACAGAAAAATGGAATTCCTCATATGGATGATGTAGAGTATCAGCAAGGGAAGAAAGCTGGGTTTTCACCTGCGCAGGTTCAGCAAACAGCGACTCCATCTATGCAAAACTTGTCTGCAGTAGCAAGTTCCAATCAAGCATCACATATGAGCACTACACCAAACCAAACTACCCTGTATGGTGGCTTATCCATCAACATGCAACAAACCAATCCTTCACTTCAGGTGCATCAACCTGGGACAGACTTAGCACATTCACAGCATGGTTCTAGATTTCCAAATCAGATGGATCCCGGAATGATGCATAGCCAGCAGCAGAATCTGCCTCCTGTAGCATCAAAGATGGCTTACGAAGAAAACCATCCTGGAAGAACTGGAAACGATTTTAACTATAGCACTAACAAGGGCGCCCCTGCAATGCATCAGCTGCCCAAGCTTGCACCCTTACCCATGGCAAGAAATCAACAGGTAAATTCTTTGTCCAGATACATGGGAAAACAAGACATCCTGAAATGAATGTTTGACATGGGCACATGCTCACATGTTAAATGACAGTTCGTGAAAACTATTTACTGAGTAATGTTCTCGCTAGTTGCATATTCCATATGCTTCACATCGCAATAAATTTCTGTGTTGGACGTTTGATAAGACTAGTTATTTCATGTACCAGGAAATGAGGATGGGCGAATTTCCTCAAAATGCCACACCTATTGTCCCAGGAAGATTGAATGGTCCTGGTCCCTCTGGAGGCCCCGCATTGCATGGTGTCTATGGTCATGCTTCTGGAGCCCCTCCTTTCCCAAACAATGCTTTTCTGAGACCACCTTCAGCGATGATGGGACCTTCAGATCCTATTAATTTGTCAGCAACAGAAATTTATCGTCAGAAGCATGAAGTAACAGCTACGGTTTGTCTTTTTATCTTATCTTGGTTTTTAATGTCTAAGATCCTAGAGAAAACACCAGTTATACTTATATTAGTGTAGCCAAATGAATAATGTGATAGATTGCTATTTGCTGGATTTAACTTTGAACCTTGTAGAAGGGATAAAGAGGCATAAGGTAGTTTGATTGTTGCTTATCTTTCTTGCTACCAAAAGGACAACATTATTGTGTTTTGAGGCAGAAATTTGGACTTGATAATGTCTGCCACACAAATTGTCTGTAGAGATTTTACAGTTGAAAGATTTTAAAAAGTTGATGGATGTGAGTATGACTACTATATATCAGCAGAGAGTACTTTAATTTCTGACACACAGCAATAGTTTTTCCTGACCGAAACTACCTAGAGGAAAGTTTTTGTGGCCAAAAGGACCATTATTTGGAGAGAGATTAATAATAATTGTTGCTCACATGAATTATTATAGTTTCTTGAAAACATGATTGAGATAATTGGGTCATGAGAAGTTAAAATCTCAGTGTGTTGTTGAGAGGAAATCCTTTTGAAATTACCAATAAGTGTAGTCAGTTTCATACCATATTTTACTCCTAATTTTACTTTTTGTTGCATTGATGCAAGATGTCTCCTACATTGGCCAAAATGAGTTCTGTTGTGCCCTTTTTCTGCTTTATTTTTTAGGAAGAACAGTAAGTAATTTTTCAGACTGTACGGATGAAAACGTGCGTGCATTTTTCTTGTCCAAGATGTGAAATATGCTGTTATGTGGCCCCTAATTTTCTCACAATGCTCCTGCTTTACAATTATTTAACTGAGCTAATATGTCATGCAGCTTTAAGGAAATCTTAATTTAGAAAGGCATGACAAGTCCAATAAGCTACTTCATAATTTCAATTTTCTTACATTTATGCATAACTTAGGAAATGGGCAAGATTCACAATTGCTCTCAAAATGGAATAAATCTTATGTACCTCATGATTGTCTTTGCAGTTGGATTGTTTTGGCTGCTGCATTAATTATTTTTTCCAATACTCTCTGCACGAATGGATGTTCAGTCATATCAAAACTGTGTGACTGATGCTTGGTTTAAATTGTTCAGGGTGAAGACGTTCCAGCTCCATTCATGACTTTTGAAGCCACTGGATTTCCACCAGAGATACTGCAGGAGGTAAGTGTTTGAAGTTTTGAACCTAATTGGCTTAATTAATATTTCTAAGCGTACACATTACGCAGAGGTGATGTTCCTTATGCCCTGCTTAATGTTTCATTTACAAAATTCTTGATTTTCGCTCATCAATTTTAACTTGTCGCAGGTGCGATATCTGCTCCAGAGGGGGAGCACATGTCGTACGCTGCACTGCGATGCGCATTTCTGTGAACAACTATTCTGAGTGTTTTGAGGGTGCTAATCGACTGTTGGAGCTTTCATTGGGCACTGCTTCTTGAGGGGTGGTTGGTGCCCGGTATCCAATTCACAATAAATATGTGACTGGGATTTCTAGCTTATTGGCTCCGTTTCTTCCCTTTTAATTGCTCCTTTTTGTTGCCACGAGTTGCTTCAGTAAGCAACCGCAAACCCCTTGAGCAATTATATTTTTATTTGATTTTATTTCCTTCTCCAACATTAGACTAGCGTAGGTTCAGCTTCAAGATCGCTTTGTCACTGCTTGGAACTTCCTTCGAAATGGTCTTCTGAAGTTCATTTTTTACTTTTTGTTTGCAGATGCATTTTGCCGGTTTCTCTGCTCCCACCCCCATTCAGGCACAAACATGGCCTATTGCTTTACAGAACAGGGACATAGTTGCCATTGCGAAGACAGGGTCTGGCAAAACACTTGGTTATCTTATTCCTGCATTTGTTCACCTGAGACGACGACAGAATAATCCTCAGAATGGTCCAACTGTGTTGGTTTTGTCTCCGACCAGGGAGCTTGCCACTCAAATTCAGGATGAAGTACTCAAGTTTGGTCGATCATCTAGGGTTTCATGCACGGTGACTTTCAAACCTTTTTTTTATCGTCAAATGGACTGATCAGTTATTGCTTTAGTTATAGATGAGGAATTCAAGTTGTTGCTTTGTTTCAGTGCTTGTATGGTGGTGCTCCAAAGGGCCTTCAATTAAAAGAACTAGAACGAGGGGTCGATATTGTCGTGGCAACTCCGGGTCGGCTGAATGACATCCTTGAAATGAAGAGGATTGACTTTAGACAGATCTCTTTTCTTGTTCTTGACGAGGCTGATAGAATGCTTGATATGGGTTTTGAGCCGCAGATTCGTAAAATCGTCAACGAGTTACCTCCAAGAAGGCAAACTCTTATGTACACTGCAACCTGGCCTAAGGAAGTTAGAAAAATAGCAAGCGATTTGTTAGTTAATCCCGTGCAGGTCAACATTGGCAGTGTTGACGAGCTTACTGCGAATAAGGCTATCACACAGGTATTTATGTAAAATTGTAAATGTCATCCCGAGGAAAATTTGAATTGTAAATAATCTTATTGTACATGTTTAAAAAATAAACATTGGCGTAAAATGAAGTGGCTTAATGGCCAGGAGTGTGACTAGTATTGCTATTCCTTTAAATATTTGTATTATCCATTAACGAAAAATTACTTTGCTTCAATAGCATGTGGAATTAGTCCCAGAAATGGAGAAGCAAAGACGCTTGGAGCAAATTCTTAGATCCCAGGAACGTGGTTCTAAATGCATAATATTTTGTTCCACAAAAAAGTTGTGTGACCAGCTGGCACGTAGTATTGGACGTAACTTTGGAGCAGCTGTAATTCACGGAGACAAATCTCAGGGTGAGAGAGACTGGGTTCTTAATCAATTCCGAACTGGGAAGTCCCCAGTTCTGGTCGCCACTGATGTTGCTGCTCGGGGGCTTGACATAAGAGACATAAGGTCTGGAACTTTCTTTATAAACTTTTTGTCTGTAGTTTGTTTCACTTTTCCTCCCTTCGACACTTCCTGGTATCTGTTTTTGATATCTTAATTTTCATGCTCTCTACGCCTTTTGAAACTATCATGTCACAGGGTTGTGATCAATTATGACTTTCCGACTGGAATTGAGGACTATGTCCATCGAATTGGAAGAACTGGGAGAGCTGGCGCTACAGGTATTTCGTACACATTTTTCTCTGAGCAAGACTGGAAACATGCTCCGGATCTCGTTAAAGTGTTGGAGGGGGCCAACCAGCATGTGCCTCCTGAGGTGAGAGACATAGCTTTACGTGGCGGGCCTGGTTTTGGTAAGGATCGAGGTTCCATGAACCGTTATGATTCAGCTGCTGGTGGTGGGCGTTGGGATTCTGGCGGTCGTGGTGGCATGAGAGATGGCTTTGGTGGTCGTGGTGGAATGCGAGATGGTGGCTTTGGTGGTCGTGGAGGCATGAGGGATGGTGGCTTTGGTGGCAGAGGTGGAATGAGGGATGACAGCTTTGGTGGACGTGGAGGGATGAGAGATGGTGGCTTCAATGGACGAGGAGGGACGAGAGATGGAAATTTTGGTGGTCGTGGTGGTGGTGGAAGGGACGGTGGTCCTTCCGGTGCTCGGTTGGGATGGGATAGGGGTGGACGTGGCGGCACACATGATCGATTCAACAATTTAGATGCAAGAGGACGAGGCCGTGGGCGAGGGCGATTCGATAGTCGAAGAGATGGCCCTGATAGAAGTAGGGGTCGGAGTTTCAGCCGGAGCCCTGATAGAGTTCGGACATGGGGTTCCAGTCGAAGCCGAAGCTCTAGCAGAGGCAGGAGTTATAGCAGGAGCCGGAGCCGAAGTCGAAGTTGGTCTCGGAGCCGTAGTCCAAGGAGCAGTCGCAGCTGGAGCCGCAGCCCTAGACGTAGCCGCAGCCGCAGTCCTAGACGTAGCCGCAGCCGTAGCCCTGATAGATATGAGAGAAGGCCGCCACGCAAAACTAAATTTGATCAGGTAAATGTTTCACCACCAAAAACTGAAGCAGCGGCCCCTGAACCTGGTACCGGAGGCAATGCATTTACTGGAATTGAGCCAGCAGACCAGGTTCCTTTGGTAGCAGCTGGAGATCTTGGCAACCTTGTTGCTGAAGCTGACCCTTCAAACAATCCTCCGGTCGAACCCTAGGGTTGCAGATATGGATCTCCATGATACCAAATGGTTTGATGCGATTAGGAAGACGATTGACATGCGGTGATGCAGAAGCAAACAGGTTTACTACCTGGTGCTACTGTTCTATATATATATACCTATGGGGGACAAATGCCGGAGTGCTATCCAGCGATCTGCCTTTTATCCTTTACATTTTCTTAGGTATTATATTACATCCCCCCTCCTGTGTTTCACTTTCATTGCTTTCGTTACTATTGAGTTTGGCACATTCTCTGATGGGACTGCAAACAAAATTAATATCTGGAACTTTCGGTGTTATCAACACTGCAGATTTTGTTTGAATCGAATTGAGATTTATAAATGTGGTTTATACTTTATACCTTATTCTATTCTGAAATTCTTTGAAAGATTTTGTTCATGAGGGGCTGCATTCAGTTTTTATCTTACATCATTCAGTTTCTGTCATGGTTTTTTTTAAGTCCACCTCTTGTTAAGTATTAAATTTTTGGGAATTGGGAGTCTGGGACCAATTCAAGGGATCTCAGATGCAAATATTCAGTTCGTTCGGAACACCATAGGTGTAACCGTGTAAGCGACTTTCATCTTGTTTCAATTAGCATCGATAATCTGACTCGCATCGTCATTAGTGATCGAGGCAATTGAACTGCCCACGAGTCACGACTGGAGATGACTATTAGAAGTTCATACATTGTAAAATCAAACGCCAATATCACGTTTTCATCAATTTAAGATATAGAATCTGGAATTCAGATAACATTTTATCTTCGATTTCGATTGAGGGTATGCATGTACGTGTTTTATTTTTTCTGAAAAACACATTAGGTTTACATAGATACAGGGAGACTTGGCAATCTGAAGCAAACAAATTGAATTCCGGTGAATGCAAGCTCATGAAGATGGCCGTGGCAGTCTCTTGGCAATTTCCTGTCCATTAAAACAACAAAAAACAAAAAGATATCAGTCTGATATAATAAAAAGCTATTTCACATGAAAACCGAGTGAAGTTCCACAAGCTCGTATTTTATGACTAAAGAAGCATGGAGCTGGGGAAAAAAACAAAAAAAACAAAATAAAAAATACGTCACATTGCCGCAAAGAAAATAGACAGCATGAACATTTTGACCATTACGAAAAAAAACCAAAAAAAAATAAATAATAAACTTAACATTGCCGCAATGAAAATAGACAACAAGAACATTTTGACCATTACATGACGGCATAATCTGGCAATGGATGCGAAAGATTGCTTAAAAAGTGAGTGTTAAAAGGGGAAAAAAAGGTAAAAACATTACCTCAAATAGCTGGTTTATATTGTCAGCAGTCTTGGCAGAGGTCTCTATAAAGAACATTCCGTTCTTTTCAGCATAGTCGTTTCCATCCTTCGAAACATGCGAGAAAGCTACAGTTTGAGAAAATGCCAACAGGACAAGGGAAATCTGATACAGAATTTATGTGCTTACCTGAACTGGCACTTCTCTTTTTTCAAGAAGATCAGCTTTATTACCTACGAGAGCCATGACTATGTCTGGGCTTCCATGCTTTTGCAACTCCTATAATTTCAATGATTATCAAATGCTAATACAGGAAAATGGCAGATTGTTCTGCAGAGTAAAATCTATACGGTGTTGTGAGTGTAGAATAAATACTAGAAATGGGCATTGACATAGCAACCAGGTTGAGTGAACAATACAGCTTCAGATGCTAAGAACACATAATTGGTTCCTATTTAGGTTAAAAATTGTACAGAACCTACAGAAGACGCTGCAACCACACTATAAAGCTGAAATCAACAACTCGGTGCATAGTCTGAGTTAGCTTATCTGTCTTTTTTGCAAATTTGAGGATGCACAATGTGGATCTCTTGGACGTACCTTGACCCAGTACTGTGCCTTGGTGAATGATTCGGGACTAGTGATATCATACACCACTACGGCAACAGCAGCACCTCGGTAATACAGAGGCGCCAGTGCGGCATACCTGCATAGCGGCAATTGTTTGTCAAATCATGTGCACAAATTTCGTCGATACAAGGCTGGGAGAAGGGATTAGGCTAGGTGCTTGATTGGTAAAAAGAAACCTTTCTTGACCAGCAGTGTCCCATATTTCAAATTTCACTGTAGTTGAATCTTGCAAGGCAATTGTCTGAGACAAGAAAGATGCCCCAACAGTGACCTGTCAAAGATATACAGTTTGGATTGATCCATCTAACAATCATATAATCCAACTTCTAAAATATGCCATTATCCAATAGTAACAAATTTAATGAGCACTACTATATGGCATTCACATCAACCCATGTCCATAATATAATACGTTATCCTTTACCTTGGACGTAGGATCAAACTGACCACGAACAAACCGGAGAACAATGCAGCTTTTCCCAACCCCAGAATCACCTAAGAGCACCAGCTGTGGAGATAATGGAAACTAATAAGGGCACAAAAGCAGATGCTTTTTAGTGCTTTCAACATTTTATCCAACTCATTTCAGAAAACCCTCAAAATGAAAAAGAAAAGCCATTTCTTTGGCTCATCTAAACACGAAAGGGTGTGAATTCAGCGGTAATCAACAACCATAATCAGGGGAAAACAGAGGTGATGAGGAAATAATGACAGCACATGACTTTTATCTCAACAGAAATGATGCTGTAAGTATACAGGCCTGTCATGTTTAAAAGTTAAAACTGCAATTCACACAGCTCAGTAGATGAAACCTGATTCAATATATAGCGGAAGCAGATTGATTAAATCAAAGCCCAGTATAATTTGATTTTAGTAATTTTCTTTTTTTCCCTAAAATACTATTCTGGTCCATGCTTTAATTTCTTTTACCGCTTGACTATGCAAATTTACTTAATGGCATCTTGTAGATGTCACATTCTCTTCTATTTCATCATTAAAACCATGCACACTATAAAATGCTTTAACAATATAATGAAGACTCGACTCCCTAATCCTCCTGTACGGAAATCTCACTGCTCTCAAAGTGAAGATTCCAAACTACATCCAGGTTAACATCACCTGCCAAAAAAATTTCAAGATGAAGTTGTTCTGTCAGCCAGATGATTCATAGACTGTAAGAATCTCTCATTAAAAGCCACAAAACATCTTCCCAGAATCTTCATATATACCCCTTCCCTACTTTCCAGCTAATTTCATCCTTGAGTGAGTCAGCAAAGTCCTTAGTTGCTTTACAATGATACAGGAGAGTTACTACTTGGAAATGCCCAGAATCAATAACCCCCAAAAAAGACTCCCATTTCCTACTATAGTACTATCACCGTGTGCTACGGTGAACTCTTTCTGTGAAAACTCCACAACCACCTACAAAGTAAGGGCTGATGGTAGCCACTAATTTTCGATACCATGCCTTGCTAGAAGATTAAAACTTTCCTCTGAATTCTGATTGACCAGATTCTTTGATTGAGACTCGTTCCAATTGCCCCAAATAAAATTTCTGCTATTTTCTCAATTTTAGTAATCGCACCTGTAGTAATTTTTTACCTTGAGCTTGAAAGTTAATACACACAAGAAACACAACTAGTCAACAACTCAATTGCCTAGAACATTAGCAACCAAATATCAATCCAAAGCTTCCTTTGACATTTGATGAGAGAAAGACCATGCCCTGACACTATTTACCCAATTAAGTGTCTGAAATGTTTATCTAATCCAGACGAGGATTGAGGAATGAACAAAGCGGCAAAATTCTAAATGTTAAAAGACATTTCTAGCATAACCGAGCTAGCTCTCATGGATCAGGTCAGTAGCAGTCGCACCCTGAGCAAGCAGGGTTCAAGTAAAATGCATTCCTCGAGGATTGTTGGAACACTAAAACTAAGCGGCTGGCCCAAAGGATGAAGTGTCAATTGTAACAAGCAGCAGCAGTTGGTAATGCTAAAAACATTGTTACCGAATCAGCCCATTCAGTAAAACATGTGCAACAACAAAAACCATCCAGAGAAGCCAAACTAAACTTTAGGCTGATATCCAGTTTTCGAATAAAATATCTCAAGTCGGAAGCAGCTAAAACTAATTTAAAAACTCCACAACATACAGCAATCAGTTAACATCTCGAGTAGACTCGTACTACTAAAGGAAAAATGCTTGAAAGCCCACATATATACCCAATAGAGTTCTCTATATGATACTTTCGGCAGACCATAACACAATAAATGTATACTCATGAGTCATGATGACTTTCAGCCTTCACCTGATTTAAAATGATAAGCTTCTGATATTTAGTTAATTTGGGACAAATTTGGCAAGACTGTGGAGAGGACCAAAGTGGGATGGTTTGAACTTCAAACTATACAATATTTGAAAAGGGGAAGTGGAAAATGAAATGAGGAAAGCCCCCATATATTGGTAGGCATCCCCTTCGCCCTTAAATAATCAGCCATTACTGTCTGTCAAGTGATTGTCTAATTAGCAAACCTCATTCAAACACGATATTCTCGAGATCAACCTTTTCAGCAAATTCGACACCGACAATCAACAAGCAAGCACAAAATTTACCTTAACTTTAAGGTTATTCACATCATTCGATCCTCCATTTTCTGCATTTAGACCTCCCAACCTTCCAGCATTTTTATCTGGACAAAACGGCAGTCATGGCCCTCCATCGGATTCAATATTGTTTTTGACAAAACTTACAAAAGTCAATGATAAAAACCGAAACTCGTAGGAGCAAGGAACAAGGCAGGAATTATCGTAGTCAATGATAAACGCCAACAGATTCAGAACTATATTGAGGAATTCTATAATTTTTAAATTTCAGGCAAATATTAACGATAAAATCTTCGGAAAATAAATTTTAATAATCGAGGTTGGGAAAATGATCTAAACCCTAAATTAATGCTGACATTCACCTGGAACGGATGACGAGCAACCCATGGAGCCGGAATATTTCGGGAATGAAACCGTATATGCGTGAAAGAAATTTATCCAACTTCAGTGATTAGGGTTTGGATCGAAGAAATGGAATTGGGCGAAATATTCAATCAGCCTTGGGATTCTGAGTATTGTTGAACAGTGGAAGAAGAGAAGAGAACTTTGAATAATAAAATATATTTTATTTTTATTTTTTTAGGGAAAAAAATATTTCATTTAAAATAACGCGAGTGTGTAAAACGTGACAAATGACAATATATATTTTATATATATTGAAGAGATAATATATATACATATTTATTTTATCAAATTTTTTTAAAAATATATATATGTTCGTCACTTTCAATATTTTCAAATTTCAATTGCACGAACTTACAATTTATAACGATATATAAAATATATTAAATTATTATAAGCTATTTAAAATAAGTTTCGTGAACATGATATCTGAAAGGAATATTTTATTCTTTAAAATCATCCTAATATAAAAAAATTTTATTTAATATCTTTTGCCTTTCTTGGACATGAACTAATCTTTATTTTCTATTGCGATATTGATAAGCTGATTAGAATATTTATCATATCATATCTAATATTTATCTTTCTTTATTTGTGTAGATTTGATATGATCAAATAAAAGGAATCCTATGCCTACAAGAAAACAAATTAAAGAAGGATTCTTAGTCTATTTATTTTGAGATAGGCGTACACAAGAGAGAGAGATTAATAGAGAGAAAAACGTGAGAACCTAAGTACGTACATTGTGTGAAAGCTGAAGATCTCTCTGAAGCTTAGTTGAAGTTGTGACAACTTGAAGCCGTGTAGAACACTTGAAGATTGAAGATCAAGAAGAGTGCTGCTCGTGTGATTTTGGCTTCAACATTATTTTTCTCCTTACTGTGGAGATCAAGAAGAGTGCTGCTCGTGTGATTTTGGCTTCAACATTGTTTTTCTCCTTACTATGTTTTCGTTATTCTATTTCATATAGAATGCTTTTAGGAGAACGTTTACTATTTATTTTCTCACTTGGTTTGAGAAATTGAATTTTACAATAATCACTAGTGTTAGGGTTTGTAAAACTCTTTGGAAGTTTTCTAGTGAAGTTTTGCCCTGGGACGCTGCAAGAGTATTTTATACTCTTGCTTAATTCATTTGAGTCTATTTATTTGGTTGCTTGTTTATTTTATTTACGCTTTAATTATATTCCGCTGCAAATTACTCAAGGTGTTATTGTAGGTGTTGTCAACACCTTGTGACAACACTTCAAACTGTTTATGTGCAACTCATTTTCCCTTACAAATGGCATCAGAGCCATATTCTTGATACACTAAGAACTGATCTTGGTTTGTTTATTTTATTACAGGGAATAAGACGGACTCATCATCTGTTGCGAACTCGTTCCTGAAACCTCCGGTCCTTGATGACACGAATTACGCACTATGGAAAAATAGGATGCGATATACTATTAAAGCAATGGATGTTCGTGCTTGGCAAAGTATTCTGACTGGTTGGACTCCAAAGACGCTAGATGAAGATGAAGACTATATCATCAAGCAAGAAGAAACTTGGACTGCCGAAAAAACACAAAGTTCAAGCTACAATGCTAAAGCACTCAATGCAATTTTTGCAACTGTGGATATGAGGATGTATGGAATCATAACTGACTGCACTATTGCTAAGGATGCATGAGATTCTCTTCAAGAACACTGTGAAGGAACTGATAGCGTGAGAAGAACAAGATTGAGATTGTTAAACGCAAGATTTGAGAATATCGGGATGAATGAGAATGAAACTATTGCTGATTATAATAAAAAACTTAGGGAGATAGCTACAGAGGCGCATGCTCTTGGAGGACCTATTGCGAGTGAAACTATGGTGAACAAGGTTCTTCGATCTTTGCCTAAAAGATTTAATGGGAAGATTTGGGCACTTGAAGAAATAAAAGACACTTCAAAGATGAAGATGACTGAACTGATTAGCATTCTTCAAGTTTTTGAGATGAATAATACAGAACAAGAGAAGTATAAAGGAAAATCAATAGCCCTTCAAGCTCTGAAACCCTCATACGAGGAGTATGTCCAATTTCATCAAGAAGTCCATCAATATGATTTAGAAGATGATTCGATCTCTCTCATGACTAGGAAATTCAATGATTATCTGAAGAAGATAAAAGAGTCAAGAAAGACGGATCAAAAACTCAAGGCTTCAATGTTCTTTAACAAGCCTTTAAGGATTACTGGACCAGAACAATCACCAAGGAAACCTGTTGATACTCCTAAGCCTCGACTGATGATGGAAGGGAAGAAGAAGTTTGTCTCAAAAAAGTTGGATACTGTTCAATGTCATGCTTGTCAAGGTTTTGGACACTATGCAAATGAGTGTGCCAACACGCTTAGGAAAGATATGAACATATCTTTGAGTGATGAAGAGTCTGAAGAAGAAGAACAGGAAGATGAAGAAAGTCATACTGCCTTGTCGGCCCTACTGAAAATCAAGAAAAAGTTTCAAGTCAATCCTTTAGGTGTTGCCACAGGTGTTGCCACACCTGGCCGCAACATCTTCCAAAGATCAGTGTGTTTGAATTCCTCCATTCCTGATAACATGTGTGATAATGATACGGGTGAAGAGATAATGTCCATGGAAGAAGCTCGGATGATGTTTGAAGAACTTCATACTGATTGGGTTGAAGGGAATAAAATGAATACTATTCTTTCAAAGAAAAATTCTGATCTAAAGGCTGATGTGTCAAGACTGGAAGACATTGTAGTGACCCTGCATGGAATCACCTACTAACTGACAGCTAATAGCATGCATTAAAGTTAATACAACAAAATACTTAACAGAGTAAATCGTGCGGAAACATAATCCATAAATTACATACCAGCTTAGTAAAATATATCCAGGCTAATACTGTAGTGATACAACCATATCGAAAAACTTAAAAGTAAATATTATACAGCTATATCGAATCCTACTGTATAATAAACTCCTCAAGGCTCCTGCTCCCTAGTCCTGCCTTTCACTACCAGCTTCGTCCATCCTGCGACCTACCCCGTGGAATAGGGTGTCCAAGATAACAACTAGGACGTGAGCGCTAACACCCAGTACATAAACATGAGTAAACATATGTATATAATGCATGCAACATGATGATATGAGTGCTGCCACCGCACGGATCAACCTCTGGGTGCAACCACACTCGTCTAGTACACCAGAGTAGTCAGACATACATGTCCCCGCCATCGCGGTACTCTCAGTGACAGACTATCGAGTATAGAGCTGAGCAGCTCTATAATCAGGTATAACAAGGTATAGGCTCAACGTGTATATGCACATGACATATGAATATGGAAACCGGTAAATCATATATCATGCCATATAATAATGCCAAATAAATGCAACATATAAACATGTATACTCGCTGTCAATCTCAGTCAATATGTATGTACCTCTAGGCTAGTTCAAATATAGTAGATCCTAGGTTCCAAGCCTATATTCAAAAGTTCACCGTATCACTACATAAGTTCTATAAGCCTTAACTAAGCTAATAAGTACTCCCAAAACTTAAATAGATTTCCGGACCATACCTTCGTCCGTAGATAGCCCTTTGGAGTCGCTAGTCCCGGATGACTATAACCACACCTTGGTTATTCCAGAACCTCGATTATAACCGATAGGGTCCTCAAGTGTATAAATCATACTATATAACTGGAGAAGGAAACTCGAAAATTTGTAATTCAAATTGAAATTGAATGAGTCCTATTTATAGGAAAATTTTTGGTCGAGTTCGGGCCCTCCGAACTGGGGTTCAGATCGTCCGATCCAACTTACTGCTGCATGCGAGACACGTCAAGTTCGGACCGTCCGATCACCACTTCGGGTCGTCCGAAGTGTCCTAAATTCGACACTTGTCAAAAACCATGGCTGAGTAATCCTGCCTACTTGGCACAGGTGAAGTTCGGGCCGTCCGATCCTACTTCGGATCGTCCGAACTTGCCTTGACTCCGAATTCAACAAGCTCACCTTTGGAGCCCCCGATGTGCTGAGTTCGGGCCGTCCGAAGTCCTCTTCGGACCGTCCGAACTGGCTCAGAAAATGAAAATCCAATTCTTGATTCTGAAGTCCGATTAAACCCCGGATTTGGTTAATCACCAACCTTAAATCATGTTTAACATATTATTATCTTAAAATGGAATCTGGGTTACTACATTCTCCCCACCTTTAGATATTTCGTTCGCGAAATAAAATCTAAAGACAAATCAAGATAACAATATGAAACATCAAACCATGTTTTATTACAACAACTGTAATTACATCTTTACATGGTAATCAAAAGTACAAAGCAAACAACTCAGGATATTCATCCCGCATATAGCTCTCGGTTTCCCAAGTTGCTTCTTCAATACCTCGGCGCTGCCACTGTACCATCACAAGTGGTATAGTCTTGTTCCGAAAAATTTTCTCCTTCCTGTCTAGGATACGGAGTGGTCGCTCAACAAAAGACAGATTTGGTTCTAGCTGAATATCAGTATGCTGGATAATATGAGATTCATCAGCTATGTACTGTCGAAGTAACGACACATGAAAAACATTATGTATACTGGAAAGAGATGGCGATAACGCCAAACGATATGCAACATCTCCAATCTTCTCCAGTATTTGGAAAGGCCCAATAAAACGAGGTGATAACTTGCCTTTCACACCGAATCTCATCACCTTCCTGAAAGGTGATACTCGTAGGAACACATATTCACCAGGCTCAAACTGCAATGGCCTGCGATGAATATTAGCATAACTGGCTTGTCTATCTTGAACAGCTTTGATCCTCCACTTGATAAAATCTACCTTGCATACAATCTGCTGCACCAATTCAGGACCCTCGACTTGTCGTTCCCCGACTTCATCCCAGAATAACGGAGTACGACACCGTCGACCATACAATGCCTCAAAAGGTGTCATATCAATACTACGATGATAACTGTTATTGTAGACAAATTCGATCAAAGGTAACTGATCCTGCCAAGATAAGCTAAAATCCATGACAGAAGAACGTAGCATATCCTCCAGCGTACGAATAGTTCGCTCTGACTGCCCGTCAGTCTCCGGATGATATGCAGTGCTCAAACTCAGAGTGGTACCCAACGCCTGCTGAAAACTACCCCAGAAACGTGAGGTAAATCGTGGATCTCTATCACTAACTATGCTCACTGAAATCCCATGTAATCGCACTATTTCCTGAATATATAAGCGTGCCATGTGATCATAAGAATACTCCCGGTTGTAAGGAATAAAGTGTACTGATTTCATCAAACGGTCAACAACGACCCAGATAGCGTCACACTGACGTGAAGTCATAGGCAAGTGGGTGACAAAATCCATAGTCACATGCTCCCACTTCCATTCGGGAATCTCAAGATTCTGCAGTAATCCACATGGTCGTCGGTGTTCAGCCTTGACCTGTTGACAAACCAAACATCTCGAAACAAATTAATACACACTCCGCTTCATTCCTTTACACCAGAATCTAGTTCGCAAGTCCTTATACATTTTCATGCTTCCAGGATGAAATGATAATCGACTCCTGTGAGCTTGAGAAAAAATATCGTTCCTGAGCTCCGAACATCAGGTACAACCACTCGATTTGATAAGCACAAATGCACAATAAACCATCTGCCTGAAAATGGAATCCAGATGTATTACCCCCATTGGCTAAATGTGCCAAACGCTGAGTCTTAACATCAGATATCTGAGCATCTCTGATCCGAGAATACAATGCTGGCTCAGATAATATAGTATACAAATGAATTCCATTTCTTCCTTTCTTGTGCTTGAGTGTAAAACTCAATGAACAATACTCTTGAACCAAATGAGATATTTCACTAGTCTGAAGTGAAGAAAGTCTCACCTGCCGACTCAAGGCATCAGCAGTAAGATTAGCAGAACCTGGATGATATTTGATTTCACAATCACAATCCTTCAAAAGATCCATCCAGCGTCTCTGTCGCATATTCAACTCCGCCTGAGTGAATAAGTACTTCAAACTCTTGTGATCCGTGAATATCTCAAATTTCTTGCCATAAAGATAATGCCTCCAAATCTTGAGTGCAAATACAATGGCGGCTAACTCGAGATCATGTACTGGATAATTATTCTCATACATCTTCAACTGTCGAGAAGCATAGGCAATAACATGTCCATGCTGTGTAAGAACACATCCTAACCCCTGACCAGAGGCATCAGTATAGACAACATAACCTCCTGATCCAAAAGGTAGAGCTAGCACAGGTGCAGTAGTAAGACGTCTACGCAGCTTGTGAAATGACTCCTCACAATCCGAGGACCATATGAAGACAACATATTTCCGTGTAAGCTGTGTCAAAGGCCTGGCCAAATGTGCAAAATTCTCGATGAACCGACGGTAATAACCCGCTAGACCCAAAAAACTTCGAATCTCAGCAACCGTCGTCGGACGAGACCAGTTCATCACTGCCTCTATCTGTAAGAGTGGGTGCCCAGTGAGCCAACTGTGTGGCTATGGGCTTTGATGACTCTTTGTATAAACAATCTTTTGTTTAATATTATTTACACTTTTATGGCAATGACTTTATATTACTTCATATTGTTATATTGTGATATACTATTGTTGTTTTGATAAAGACCTTGAATATACTATAGTGTATGTAAGATGTGGTAGAACATGGAGATGTCTATCATGAAATACATCTTATAGTCACTGTATATTCTAAAAACCATTCCTAGTCGATTGAGCCGTCCGATAATAAGGATAAGGATCGCTCGAGTTTGAGACTAGCATTTGCGATGCGGAGTACCACGTTTCATTGGTAGGGAACATGGAGATGTTCGAAGCATGCAAATGGATATTCATAGGATGAATAATCGAACTACCCTATCCGGACTTTCCAAGTGGTTATCACTTATCGAGTGGATAAAGTCCGCGGTTTTGGTTGTACACCATTAGTCCTTACGACTTGAAACATCATGGAGACTCTATATGCTAGTGCTGTGCTTTGACTCGTTTACCGACTCTATGGGGGTCATCAGGTGTCGAGATTGGGTACAGTTACGACACATATAGGAGTCAATGCATTGTTGTCAAGGATTCACCACATACTTGCGAGTGTGGATATCCTATGCGATCTGAGGAGATATTAGTGTGACAAATCTCTGGCCAGAGTACTTGATGTGATTTAAGAAATGGTTTCTTAGTAGCACATGCGATGTCACTAATTTGATCTTCAAGATGCATTGCATAGTTATCGAATCTTGAGCGACTCTCGATATACCAATGGTTGTTGATTCGATCGGGATATATGGATGAAGGGACCGTACTGTACGCTAACCAAAATCTACTGGTTCTTGTAGGCACTATCAGTGATACCTAGGGAATCATGGGGCGATGTTGCTAGGCGCTTTACCATGATTCGTTGGGCAAGTCGGAAAGTGTTGTTCCGAGTCACAAGGAGTTGTGAGCCCACGGCTAGCTGTATCCCTGAACCATTGAGGGTCACACAGTGTAATGGAGTTTTAATCCCCGTTGAGATAGTTAAATTTAAAGAGTTAAATTTAATGAACTAAGGAGTTGGACTTCTTAAATAAGAGTAAGGGAGTAGGATTTCCTAAAATGACATAGGGATGGACATTTTAGGAAACCACTGAATTCGGATTCAGGAAAATTTATTTTGACTTTAAAATGTGCAGAAATGGTTTCTGTGCGCATTGGTAAAATCGGTTTATCAATCGGAGTCACGATGAATTTTATATTAATTTCTGAACGAGCGGGCTTTGCTTGTCGGGCCTCAACTTATGACTAATGGGCCCTAAGGTGTTAGTGGCCTGCATTATAAATAAGTTATTGCAGTACAGAAATTAGACACAACATGTCATAATTTGAGAGACTGGATTTTTCGAAAAAAAACCCTAGCCTCCCTCTCATAATTCGGCCGCCCCCTCCCTTCTCTGCGTGAGAAATTCCGGTCTGTGATTTTGAATTGCAGTCTGGAATAGCGAATCAAATTCATTTATTCTCTTCGTAGAAAACTTCTGATAGATTTTCTAGTGCAATCTATCAGAGGGATTAAACCTCTATTCGTGGACCTGATTGAAGAACAGCTTGTTCATCAGTTCCAGGGAGATACAAGAAGCGCAGAGAAATCTGTGTGGTGTCCAATAATCTCGCTTCGAGATTGAAGGTAAAATTTAATAATTGTTATTTGAATTTTACACACACACTATAATTTAATCGTTGAACGGTTGATACCCACACCATGGAATTGTTCCATGACAAAAAATTTTTAAACTTCCGCTGCACCGGGTATCAATCGTGATTGATCTGAGAGCCAGTTTTTTCCAACAGTGGTATCAAAGCCAGGTTGCTCAGATCAAACGATTGAATTAATCAATTGTACAAAATTTTTGAGTCTCGATTTTTGAAACAAAATAAATATTTTTAAATAAAATTTTTTTTTCGGGGCAAAACCCGGGCAGCGATTGGATCGCTGCCCGGAGGGGGCGGCGATGGTCGCTGCCCCCGGGGGAGGTGCACGGCGCCGCCCAGGGCGGCGACGGTCGCCGCCCAAAGGGGGCGCACGGCGCCGCCCAGGGCAGCGCTGTGCTGGGCGTTGCGCAGGGCAGCGCTCGGCGCTGCCCAGGGGCGGCGCTCGGCGCCGCCCAGCGGCGGCACCAGGCGCCGCCAGGGCAGCGAGAGTCGCTGCCCTAAGGGGGCAGCCGGGCTGCCCCCGACCCGCGCCCCGGGTGCGGGCCGGCCCGGGAGTGTCCCGGACGGCCCGCGGGAAAAATTAAATTATTATTTAAAATTAATTTTAATGTGATAAAATTTTATTTTTGGTCCGGTCAAAAATTGTTTTTGATTGGTTCACGAGATTTCGGATCGAATTGTTCGAGTCCGTAAATTTTAAAATTGATTTTGGATAAATTTGAATTTTTGGAAAATTTTAATGTTTTATCCGTAAATTGAATTTTGAAATCAATTATTTTGGTACAATTGATGATAAGATATGATCTTATGATATATTGAGTAAAATATGATTTTATTTGTAAAATTGGATTTTATAGATAAAATATGATTTTATTTGATATAGAGATAAAATATGATTTTATATGTGAAATGAGATTTTATATATAAAATATGATTTTATCTTGTTTAAATTTGAATTTCCACTGCATGTTATCCAATAAATTAATTTTGAATTAAATGTTATTGGATAAGGATGATCGATTGCCATGACTAATTTTGTAGGTGTATGTTAGGAATTTACATTTTGTTTTTATTGTTGTTGGTTTTATTAATGGGCCTGGTTTATGGCCCGATATGAATGTCATATGTAATAAAAGTGGGCTTGGTTTATAGCCCGTTCCCACCCCTAAAAATGTATCCCCTACTTGTCATTGTTATTTATTGTAAATACATTAGATTTAGTGGGAGATCAAGATTTGAAGATGGTGGGCCCAGCAGACAATAAAGACTGAAGAAATGTAAATTGGAAGCACATGTAATAGGATTGCATTGCATACTGCATATTACCTAGGATTGGACTAAGACCCGTGATTGGCAACCACGGGTCAATTAGAAATGGAATCGATCATCCTATATAATATTTGATATTATGATTGTATGCATGTTTAGACATAATTGCGTGAATCCGGCAAGCATGCAATAAATTAAATATGATGAGACAAATATTTTTATAATTAAAAATCCCTCATTTTAAATATGATTTAAAATTTATATCAAGATAAATAAAGGAAATTTAAATTTGTTTAAATGTTCCTACCTTCCATCAACGGTCAATGTATGTGATGCTACCCGCGGATACGGTCCGGCTCATATTATTGGGGGGGCCCGTCCGTCGGAAAGCTGTACATTGGATCGACAAATGTTGTAAGTTGGGTGGAACTCCCATGGGATCGGCTCATATTATTGGGGGATCCACATGGCGACCGTCCATCACAACTTAATATTGATGGGTCATCTTGACATGTCACTTTAAACGGCGTCATATTATTGGGCCCTTATTGGACATGAGGTAAACACATGGGGGTTGCTTAGGAAGCAATTGGGCTCTACCTTTTGAGAATTATGGTTGGCTGATATTATTCGGGACCATAAGTTTGTCAATTGGACTCCATGTTCTCACTAAGGAAAAAGTTTCCCGTTTTCACTAGAGGGTGGTGAAATCGTTAAAATAGTGGGAGTGAGATTCATAAAATTAAATTCGCCTATTTTATGTCTTAGTAAATTGTTAAACAATCATTGATATATGTCTGTTTTTCTTTTCAGTATTTCATACAATGAATTCGCGAAATCCATTATTCTCGATCCTCGAACAAAACAAGTTGACTGGCGCCAACTATACGGAATGGTTCCGGAAGTTGAAGATTGTCTTAACTTCGGAGAAAATGCTCTACGTGTTGGAGAAAGCACCTCCGAAGGAAGCACCAGCTGACATAAGTCCGGAGGAATTGGCCAAACTTGATGCATGGTGTGACCATGACATCAAGACCAAATGCTATATGCAAGCCTCGATGTCTGATGAACTCCAGAGGCGATTTGAGGACACGGTGAATGCTGCTGACATTCACGCGCAACTCAAGGAACTTTTTGGGGCTCAGTCGAGGGCTGAAAGGTTCGCTACTGTTAAGGAGTTGATGACGTGCCGCATGCGTGAAGGGACTTCGGTCCGTGATCATGGGGTACGAGTGATTTGGCTCATACAGAAGTTGGCAACCCTAGATTTGGTGTTGGAGCATGAACTCAATGTGGATTTATTGCTTCTGTCTCTTCCTTCTTCATTTGATGGATTTGTGATAAATTTTAATATGAACAAGATAGAGGCCACCCTAGAAGAGATGGTCAATATGCTCGTTACATATGAATCCACACTTAAGAAGGATAAGTCAGCTTTCTTGGTGGGCTCCTCATCTTCTGCTAAGAAGGGGCCAAGTATGAAGGGCAAGAAACGTTCTACCCCACCCAAGAAAGTCGAGCCCGAGAAAAAGCAAAAGACAAAGGCTTCAAACAATGGAAAATCCAAGGATGTTTGCCATTACTGCAAGAAGCCGGGTCATTGGAAGCGCAACTGCAAGGAATATCTTGAGCAGTTGGGAACTGCAAAGGGTATGTTCTATATTGAAATAAACATGTCACTTAATACAACTTCTTGGGTATTGGATACCGGATGTGGATCTCACATTTGCAATGATTTGCAGGTGATGACAAGAAGTCGCAGGCTTAGAATGGGTGAGACCCAGCTGAGGCTCGGGAATGGTTCCAGAGTTGAAGCTACGGCCATTGGAGATGTTTGTTTGACTTTGCAGAACGGTTTTAAATTATTGTTAAGAGATGTTTTATTTGTGCCAGATTTAATTAAAAACATTATTTCTATTTCTATGCTTGATAGAGATGGTTATTCTTGCAATTTTGTGAATGGGATTTGCAATATTTACAAGAATGAATGTTTAATTGGAAATGGACAACTTGAAAACGATCTATACAACTTAAAACTAAAAGACGTTCCAGTGAATTATGTTGATAAACCGGCGACAACAAACAAAAGGAAAATCGATAGTCAAAACCCGGCAAACCTTTGGCATGCTAGGCTAGGTCATATTTCCTCAAGGAGGATGAACAAGCTAGTGGGAGAGGGCATGTTTGATATGTCTGATATTAATTCTCTACCTACTTGTGAATCCTGCCTAAAAGGAAAAATGACTAAATCTCCTTTTAAGGGAAAACCTGAGCGTAGTCAGAATCTGTTGGATTTGATCCATACAGATGTTTGTGGTCCATTTAGAGTAGGGACTCAACATGGCCACACCTACTTCATTACCTTTACTGATGATTATTCAAGGTATGGGTATTTATATTTAATGAAATATAAGTCTGAAGCATTTGAAAAGTTCAAAGAATTCAGGGCTGAAGTAGAAAACAAGCTAGGTAAAAGTATTAAAGCACTTCGATCGGATCGAGGTGGAGAATACTTGAGTACCGATTTTTTGGACTATCTGAAAGAGAATGGGATTCTCTCTCAGTGGACTCCTCCTATGACACCACAGCTTAATGGTGTATCGGAGCGTCGTAATCGAACTTTGTTGGACATGGTTCGATCTATGATGAGCTTCACTGAGCTTCCACCTTCGTTTTGGGGCTATGCGCTTGAAACGGCGGTATTGTTGTTGAACAACGTCCACACTAAAGCAGTGGACAAAACACCATACGAGTTATGGAATGGCAAAGCTCCTAAGTATTCGTACTTGAGGATTTGGGGATGTCCTGCTTACGTGAAGCGGACAGTGGGAGATAAGTTGGATAGTCGATCCAGCTTATGTTATTTTGTAGGGTATCCGAAGAATTCAATCGGATATTATTTCTATTATCCTGCTGAAACAAAGGTGTTTGTTTCTAGGAATGCCACCTTCTTGGAGAAGGAGTTCTTATTGGATAAGAAAGGCGAGATGATGGAACTCGAAGAAGTTCGAGAAGAACCCGAAATACAAAATAACGATCCTACACCTCAGGAACCATTGCTGGACACGCCTGCACCTAGAAGATCCGAAAGGACTTCTAGACCTCCAGTTCGATATGGTCTTCTTCTTGAAGGGGATCAAGATGAACCCGACATTGGATGTGATCCAAGAAACTTCAAGGAAGCAATTTCTGATGCAGATTCGAATTTATGGCTTGAAGCTATGCAGTCAGAATTGGATTCGATGCATACAAACCAAGTTTGGTCTTTAGTAGATCCTCCCGATGGAATTGAACCAATAGGGTGTAAATGGATCTACAAGAGAAAGCTTGGGCCTGATGGTAAGGTATTGACCTACAAGGCGCGATTGGTGGCGAAAGGTTATACTCAAAGGCAAGGAGTTGACTATGATGAAACCTTTTCACCAGTTGCAATGTTCAAGTCCATAAGAATCCTGATTGCCATAGCTGCATGGTATGACTATGAGATATGGCAAATGGATGTGAAGACTGCTTTTCTTAATGGAGACATTAAGGAAGAAATCTATATGAAGCAGCCTGAGGGGTACACATCCATGGGAAGCGAGCATAAGGTATGCAAGCTTCAGAGATCAATTTATGGTCTAAAACAAGCATCAAGAAGTTGGAACCAGAAATTTGATGAAACAATAAAAGATTTTGGTTTCATCAAGAACCCGGAGGAACCTTGCGTGTACAAGAAAGTAGTTAAGGATGCGGTGACATTCTTAGTACTTTATGTTGATGACATCCTACTCATTGGGAATGATGTAGGGATGTTGCAGTCAACAAAGATATGGTTATCAGGTAGATTTTCGATGAAGGATTTGGGAGAGGCATCCTACATTCTTGGGATACAGATCTATAGAGATAGGTCTAAGAGAATGATAGGACTCACTCAATCAACATACATCGATACCATATTGAAACGGTTTTCAATGGATGGGTCCAAAAGAGGACATCTACCCATGTGTCATGGAGTTTCTCTATCCAAGTCTATGTGTCCCAAGACTGATGCAGAGATAGAGAATATGACACATGTACCATATGCGTCAGCTATAGGTAGTATCATGTATGGGATGATATCTACCAGACCGGATGTAGCATTTGCTCTGAGTGTCACGAGCAGATATCAGTCTAATCCTGGTCAAATGCATTGGAAAGCCGTGAAGGACATTCTTAAGTACTTGCGAAGGACTAAGAATATGTTCATGGTGTATGGAGGACGAGATCTCAAATTGGAAGGCTATACCGACTCTAGCTTCCAAAGTGATGTGGATGACTCGAAGTCAACCTCTGGATTTGTGTTCATGCTCAATGGCGGTGCTGTCTCTTGGAAGAGTTCCAAGCAGGACACCACAGCGGATTCCACCACTGAGGCTGAATACATTGCAGCATCAGCTGCTGCTAAAGAGGCCGTTTGGATGAGGAAGTTCGTCCAAGAGTTGGGCGTTATTCCTGAATTTGTTGGTCCAGTCCCGGTGTACTGTGACAACACGGGTGCCGTTGCTCAAGCAAAGGAACCAAGGTCTCATCAAAGATCCAAACACGTACTGAGGAAATACCACATAATCCGGGAGATTGTGGAAAGAGGAGACATCATTGTCGAACGAGTGGCCTCTGCAGACAATATCGCTGATCCGCTTACTAAGCCCTTGCCAGGACCATTGTTTGACAAACATCGCAAAGCAATGGGTCTACGTAGTATGACTAGTTGGCTATAGGGCAAGTGGGAGATTGTAAGAGTGGGTGCCCAGTGAGCCAACTGTGTGGCTATGGGCTTTGATGACTCTTTGTATAAACAATATTTTGTTTAATATTATTTACACTTTTATGGCAATGACTTTATATTACTTCATATTGTTATATTGTGATATACTATTGTTGTTTTGATAAAAACCTTGAATATACTATAGTGTATGTAAGATGTGATAGAACATGGAGATGTCTATCATGAAATACATCTTATAGTCACTGTATATTCTAAAAACCGTTCCTAGTCGATTGAGCCGTCCGATAATAAGGATAAGGATCGCTCGAGTTTGAGACTAGCATTTGCGATGCGGAGTACCACGTTTCATTGGTAGGGAACATGGAGATGTTCGAAGCATGCAAATGGATATTCATAGGATGAATAATCGAACTACCCTATCCGGACTTTCCAAGTGGTTATCACTTATCGAGTGGATAAAGTCCGCGGTTTTGGTTGTACACCATTAGTCCTTACGACTTGAAACATCATGGAGACTCTATATGCTAGTGCTGTGCTTTGACTCGTTTACCGACTCTATGGGGGTCATCAGGTGTCGAGATTGGGTACAGTTACGACACATATAGGAGTCAATGCATTGTTGTCAAGGATTCACCACATACTTGCGAGTGTGGATATCCTATGCGATCTGAGGAGATATTAGTGTGACAAATCTCTGGCCAGAGTACTTGATGTGATTTAAGAAATGGTTTCTTAGTAGCACATGCGATGTCACTAATTTGATCTTCAAGATGCATTGCATAGTTATCGAATCTTGAGCGACTCTCGATATACCAATGGTTGTTGATTCGATCGGGATATATGGATGAAGGGACCGTACTGTACGCTAACCAAAATCTACTGGTTCTTGTAGGCACTATCAGTGATACCTAGGGAATCATGGGGCGATGTTGCTAGGCGCTTTACCATGATTCGTTGGGCAAGTCGGAAAGTGTTGTTCCGAGTCACAAGGAGTTGTGAGCCCACGGCTAGCTGTATCCCTGAACCATTAAGGGTCACACAGTGTAATGGAGTTTTAATCCCCGTTGAGATAGTTAAATTTAAAGAGTTAAATTTAATGAACTAAGGAGTTGGACTTCTTAAATAAGAGTAAGGGAGTAGGATTTCCTAAAATGACATAGGGATGGACATTTTAGGAAACCACTGAATTCGGATTCAGGAAAATTTATTTTGACTTTAAAATGTGCAGAAATGGTTTCTGTGCGCATTGGTAAAATCGGTTTATCAATCGGAGTCACGATGAATTTTATATTAATTTCTGAACGAGCGGGCTTTGCTTGTCGGGCCTCAACTTATGACTAATGGGCCCTAAGGTGTTAGTGGCCTGCATTATAAATAAGTTATTGCAGTACAGAAATTAGACACAACAGGTCATAATTTGAGAGACTGGATTTTTCGAAAAAAAACCCTAGCCTCCCTCTCATAATTCGGCCGCCCCCTCCCTTCTCTGCGTGAGAAATTCCGGTCTGTGATTTTGAATTGCAGTCTGGAATAGCGAATCAAATTCATTTATTCTCTTCGTAGAAAACTTCTGATAGATTTTCTAGTGCAATCTATCAGAGGGATTAAACCTCTATTCGTGGACCTGATTGAAGAACAGCTTGTTCATCAGTTCCAGGGAGATACAAGAAGCGCAGAGAAATCTGTGTGGTGTCCAATAATCTCGCTTCGAGATTGAAGGTAAAATTTAATAATTGTTATTTGAATTTTACACACACACTATAATTTAATCGTTGAACGGTTGATACCCACACCATGGAATTGTTCCATGACAAAAAATTTTTAAACTTCCGCTGCACCGGGTATCAATCGTGATTGATCTGAGAGCCAGTTTTTTCCAACACTATCTTACTTGGATCAACAGATATTCCTTTACTATAAATCACATGACCGAGAAACACTACCCGATCAAGCCAGAATTCACACTTGCTCAATTTCGCATACAGCTGCTTATCTCGTAACGTATGAAAAATAATTCTCAGATGCTGTGCATGCTCATTCTTGTCATGAGAATAGACAAGAATATCATCAATGAAGACGATGACAAATCTATCCAGATATTCTCGAAATACCTGATTCATCAGATTCATAAAGACTGCCGGTGCATTCGTCAAACCAAATGGCATCACCAGAAATTCATAATGCCCGTATCTGGTCCTGAAAGCAGTCGTAGAAATATCTGAGTCTCGTACCCGCATCTGATGGTATCCAGATCTCAGATCTATCTTTGAGTAAATAGAATTACCCTGTAATTGATCGAACAGATCATCAATCCGCGGCAAAGGATACTTATTTTTTATGGTGACACGATTCAACTGCCTGTAGTCAATACATAATCGCATCGATCCATCCTTCTTCTTGACAAATAAAACAGGTGCTCCCCACGGAGAAACACTCGGACGAATATATCCCTTATCAAGCAGATCCTGGAATTACTGTTTCAATTCCCTCATCTCTGATGGTGCTAGACGATAAGGTGCTCGGGATATAGGCGTCATTCCTGGTACTAGATCAATACCAAATTCAACCTCTCGAACCGGAGGAAAACCAGGAATCTTATCAGGGAATACGTCAGAAAACTCGCTGACAATCGGTAGCTGATCAATACTCGAACTACTCGTGGACATATCAACTGCATAAATGAGGTAGCCCTCCCCACCTGACTCCAAGGCATGACATGCCTTCAGAGCCGATACAAGTGGCATTGGAGGTCGCACACCCTCACCATAAAAGTACCAGCTATCACCCTCATCCGGATAAAACTGTACCAGACGTTGATAACAATCCACAGTAGCGTGATACAAAGTCAGCATATCTATTTCCAAAATACAATCAAAATATTCCATCGCTAATATCATCAAATTAGCCGATAATACATTACCCTCAAACTCTAGAAGGCCATCACTAGACGCTTAGTTACTACCTCATGCTCCAGCGGAGTAGATACGACTAAATCCATATCTAATGATACATAAGGTAATCTATGTCTCTTAACAAAGCGACTAGAAATAAAGGAATGCGATGCTCCAATATCAATTAAAACAAGTGCAGGAATACCACATAACAAAAAGGTACCTGCCAATATGCGATCGCTTCCCTCAGTATCCTGCTCCTGAGACAGAGCAAATACCTGCCCTTGAGTCTGTGGACGGTAACCAGAAAAACTCTGTGGTGCTGTCTGCTGACGTGGAAAATTAGAAGCCTGAGATCCAACCTGTGATCCCGATCCACCAGCAGAACCCATGCGCTGAGGACAATCTCTCCGCAGATGTCCCTGCTCACCACAAATATAACAAGCACCAGTAGCTTTTCGACACGAAGCTGCAGGATGCTTCCCACCACAGTGGCTGCAAAATTCCTCCTTTTTCTTCTTCTTCCCAAAGCGGAATGTACCTCGTGAGCCACGAGAACCAGACAAAGTAGTAGGAGTAGAAGAAGACATAGGTCCAGATTGCACAACAGATTGAGCCCTAGGCCCAAGAGATCCACTAGGCTGTCCTGACATCATCAACAGTGCCCGCCTATTGCTGTTCTCCACTTGACGGAAACGGTTCACCAAAGTCTCATAAGATGTCGGATTATCACATACGACAACTTGTGAGTAGATATCTTGATTCAGGCCTTGCAGAAAGATATCATACTTGGACGCATCACTGTCATTAATATGAGGACTAAAAGGTAGCAGATCAAGAAATCGTTGCTGATATTGATCAATAGTCATTGATCCTTGCCTCAGATTCAGCAACTCCATAGATCGTGTCTGTCGAACTGCTGGAGGAAAATACAGTTTCTGAAACTGCTGACAGAAATCCCCCAAGTCACCTGTCCTCTCTCAGTACGTGCTTGAGTAGCTTTGGCATCCCACCATAAGCGTGCTCGATCCTCTAGAACTAATTCTAAATCTTCCAATTTCTGCTTCTCAGTGCAATCGAAAGCTCGAAAAGCACTCTCGAGTTTAGACATCCAGCCTCTTGCCTGTTCAGGATTCTCACCTCCCAACAAGGGTTTCGGTCCTACTTGCATGAACTTATTGATAGAGTAACGAAGTCTACCCTCATGAGGACGATATCGATCATCATGATGGCGATGATGACGATGATGACCACCTCCCTGGCCAACACTACCGTGACTTTCGTCAGCCATATCCTGAAAAGAATTGCACATTAAAATCCCAAATGCGCAATTATTACTCAACACTAAACTAAATCCCAAGTACCAATTCCCGAAATCTATGCATCCTCTGATACCAAAAATTTAGTGACCCTGCATGGAATCACCTACTAACTGACAACTAATAGCATGCATTAAACTTAATACAACAAAATACTTAATAGAGTAAAACGTGCGGAAACATAATCAATAAATTACATATCAGCTTAGTAAAATATATCCAGGCTTAATACTGTTGTGATACAACCATATCGAAAAACTTAAAAGTAAACATTATACAGCTATATCGAATCCTGCTGTATAATAAACTCCTCAAGGCTCCTGCTCCCTAGTCCTGCCTTTCACTACCAGCTCCGTCCATCCTGCTACCTACTCCGTGGAATAGGGTGTCCAAGATAACAACTAGGACGTGAGCACTAACGCCTAGTACATAAACATGAGTAAACATATGTATATAATTAGGGGTGGGCATAATTTGGTTAAAATAAAAAAACCGGCCGAACCGAAAAATTCGGTTTTTTTGGTTCGGTTTTTTCGGTTTTTCGGCCGATTTCGGTTTTAAAATGTATGAAAATCGGTTTTTCGGTTCGGTTTTCGGTTTTATGCCCCGAAAAAACCAAAAAAACCGAACCGGCCGAATTTTGATTAAAATAATAATTTTATGGATATTGACCATTGGGCCTTACAAATGGGCCTTTTTTTTTTATCACTTATATGTTTTTTCCTTACAAGATGTAGGCCTATTTTAATTAAATATGGTTTTTATGGAACTTAATATTCGCTTTATTGTTTTAATTGAAGTCCATATTGTAAATTCTAATGAAATAATTTATGTTTTATTGTTATTAGTTCTCTATTATATATTACATGCATTAAGTGAGATATAATTTTAGTTCTTAAAATTTTTTTAGTATTAACCTTTTTATATTTTGTTTTTCATTTTAGTTTTAAATCCATAATTATTTTAAACAATTCATAATTTTCTTTGTCCCTAAAATAATATTTGCAGTCGTGCAAAATAAATTTAATTCATTACATAAACCGTATAAAACCGACCAAAAAAACCGGACCGTATCACAAAAAAAACCGGACCGAACCTTAATAAAATGGTTCGGTTTCGAACCAAATATTTTGAAAACCGAAATCGAAAAAACCGAACCGTAATAGAGTAAAACCGAACCAAACCGACCGATGCCCACCCCTATATATAATGCATGCAACATGATGAATAGTAAAAGGTCATCTGAAAAGTCATGCTCAGTACCGGCGCCACATGAGTGCTGCCACCGCACGGATCAACCTCTGGGTGCAACCACACTTGTCTAGTACACCAGAGTATTCAGACATACATGTCCCCGCCTTCGCGGTACTCTCAGTGACAGACTATCGAGTATAGAGCTGAGCGGCTCTATAATCAGGTATAACAAGGTATAGGCTCAATGTGTATATGCACATGACATATGAATATGAAAAACGGTAAATCATATATCATGCCATATAATAATGCCAAATAAATGCAACATATAAACATGTATACTCGCTGGTAATCTCAGTCAATGTGTACGTACCTCTAGGCTAGTTCAAATATAGTAGATCCTAGGTTCCAAGCCTATATTCAAAAGTTCACCTTATCACTACATAAGTTCTATAAGCCTTAACTAAGCTAATAAGTACTCCCAAAACTTAAATAGATTTTCGGACCATACCTTCGTCCGTAGATAGCCCTTTGGAGTCGCTGGTCCCGGATGACTATAACCACACCTTGGTTATTCCAGAACCTCGATTATAACCGATAGGGCCCTCAAGTGTATAACTCACACTATATAACTGGAGAAGGAAACTCGAAAATTTGTAATTCAAATTGAAATCGAATGAGTCCTATTTATAGGAAAATTTTTGGTCGAGTTCGGGCCCTCCGAACTGGGGTTCGGATCGTCCAATCCAACTCACTGCCTGCATGCGAGACACGTCGAGTTCGGACCATCCTATCACCACTTCGGGTCATCCGAAGTGTCCTAAATTCGACACTTGTCAAAAACCATGGCTGAGTAATCCTGCCTACTTGGCACAGGTGAAGTTCGGGCCGTCCGATCCTACTTCGGATCGTCCGAACTTGCCTTAACTCCGAAGTCAACAAGCTCACCTTTGGAGCCCCGGTGTGCTGAGTTCGGGCCGTCCGAAGTCCTCTTCGGATCGTTCGAACTGGCTCAGAAAATGAAAATCCAATTCTTGATTCTGAAGTCCGATTAAACCCCGAATTTGGTTAATCACCAACTCTAAATCATGTTTAACATATTATTATCTTAAAATGGAATCTGGGTTACTACAGTCATGCTGAGTAAGAAAGACATGAAATTAAGCCAAGTGAAGAAAGAATTCGGAAAAGCAAACGATACTTTGGCCAAGTTTAATTCAAGCACTTCCAAGCTTGATTCGTTACTCATGATGGGAAGAGATGGCACGACCGGTTTAGGTTTTGAAAACAACATATTTGAGGTTGGTGAAAGTTCGAAAGGCCCTGTGTTTGTCAAGGAAAGAAGTAGTACAGAAAGCTCAAGCAAAAATGCCTTACCTATTGATCCTCCAAAACCAAAGCCACAGCCTGCTACTCCTTTAATGTCTAGAAGGAAACTTAAGTACATATGTCACTACTGTCATAGAACTAGTCATATCAAACCGTACTGTTTTAAGCTGCAGGAAGGCTACAGGTATAGATCTGCATCGAAGGTGTTGCCAACACCTCCCCACAACATCCCTAGAAACAGATCTTATCTACGAAATATTTGGGTACCAAAAGCTGATATTCAATGTCATATGATTTATACTGCTTTGAGAACTAATGTTTCAGGTGCATGGTACTTTGATAGCCGTAGCTCTCGTCACATGACAGGTTCCAAAAAGTTTTTCACTGACTATGTTGAATAGAAAAGTGGAAAAGTAACCTATGGTGGAGGTTCAAAAGGAAACATTGTTGGAAAGGGAACTCTGAATGTTGCTGGTCTGCCCAAGCTTCGCAATGTGCTTCATGTTGAAGGATTAACCGCAAATCTAATAAGCATAAGCCAACTTTGTGATGATAATCTGCATGTGCAATTTGATAAGAAATTATGCAAAGTTTTTGATGATTCAAATCTATGTGTCATGACAGGTACTAGGTCATCCGACAACTGCTATCAACTCGAAGAAGAGATGGCTTGTAGACACACCAAAGTTAATGAGTTTGATCTATGGCATCAAAAATTGGGTCATGCAAATTTCAAGACATTAAAGAACTTAAGTAAGTTAGATGTTGTAAGAGGTATGCCTAACTTAAAATCTGGTATTCCATTTGTGTGTGAAGCGTGTCAGAAAGGAAAGCAAACTAGGGTGTCACACGAGGTGTTGCCAACATCTATGACAACACGCTGCCTTGAGCTTTTACATATGAATGTGATGGGTCCAATGGATGTTGAAAGCTTTGGAGGTAAGAAATATTATTTTATTTGTATGGATGATTTCTCACGATATACTTGGGTAAATTTTCTGAGAGAAAAATCGGACACATTTGATGCCTTCAAGAAACTGCTCACTAAGATTTCGAACCTATACAATCTGAAGGTAATCAGAATTCGTATTGACCATGGTAAGGAATTCAAAAATTCTTCTTTTGCAAGTTTGTGTGATAAGAAATGTATTTTTCATGAATTTTCTACTCCTAAAACTCCAAAACAAAATGGAATTGCTGAAAGAAAAAATAGGACTTTGCACGAGATGGCAAGAGTGATGTTGAGTTCGAAAAATATTTCAAAACGTTTTTGGGCTGAAGCCTTGAATACTGCATGTCATATTTCAAATAGAGTTTATTTGAGGAATGACACTACTATGACATCCTATGAAATTCTCATGGGAAAGAGGCCAAACCTTAAATATTTTCATGTTTTTGGATGTGTATGTCACGTTTTAAATGATAGGGATCATCTTGCTAAATTTGATGCAAAAAGTGATAAGTGTATGTTTTTGGGATATTCATCAAATAGCCGAGCCTATAGGATTTATAACTTGAGAACAAGGACTATTTTTGAGTCAATTAATGTTGTTTTTGATGACTTTGCAGATCTAAAGAAGAAAACAGCTGAGGATGAAGTTAATGATCTGCTGGATAATTCTGGAAATTTAGATGCTGTCAAAGGAGTGTTGCCAACATCTTCGACAACACCTCCTACAGAAAATCCAAAATCAAAAGTTGAAAAGCCTACTGATGAGAACATTTATGAGAACAGTGAGGTAAATGAAGCTGGAAAAAATGCTCCAAGCAAAATTCAGAAGAATCACCCAATCTCACAGGTCATTGAAGATGTGCATAGAGACTTGCAAACTCGAAGGAAAGAGAAAGTGGATTATCGAAACATGGCAGGTTTGTTGTGCATGAGTTCTACATATTCTCAGGTAAGATTCTCTTGTTTCGTGTCAAACATTGAACCCAAAAAGGTTGAAAAGGCTTTAAAAGATGAATTTTGGGTCAATGCTATGCATGAAGAATTAGAACAATTTGTCAGGAATGATGTTTGGTACTTAGTACCGTGTCCTGCTCATGGTAATGTCATAGGAACTAAGTGAATTTTCAAGAATAAAACTGATGAGTCGGGAAACATCATTAGAAATAAAGCTAGGTTGGTAGCTCAAGGGTACACACAGGTTGAATGGGTGGATTTTGATGAAACCTTTGCTCCTGTAGCCCGCATTGAGTCTGACCAACTTTTGCTTCCTATTTCATGCAACATGGGAATGTAACTTTATCAAATGGATGTAAAGAGTGCATTTTTGAATGAGATCCTAAATGAAAAAGTCTATGTGAAACAACCTAAAGGGTTTGAGGATACAAATCATATTGATTATGTGTATAAGTTAAAAAAGACATTGTATGAATTGAAGCAAGCACCACGTGCATGGTATGAGAGACTTACTGAGTACTTGCTCAATATTGGCTTCAAAAAAGGTGAAGTTGATAAGAATTTGTTTGTACAAAAGTCTCAAGGTAATATCTTAATTTGCCAAATTTATGTGGATGATATAATTTTTTGTGCTTCAAATGATAAACTTGTTGATGATTTTGTGAGTTGCATGTCTTTTACATTTGAGATGAGCATGGTTGGTGAGTTAACATATTTCTTGGGCTTGCAAGTGAAACAAATGCATGATAGTATATTTTTGTGTCAAAGCAAGTATGCTAAAAATCTTGTAAAGAAGTTTCTGAATGATAATACTAAACACATGTGCACACCTATGAGGTCTAATGAAAAACTGTCTAGGGAGGATGTTGCCGAAGGTGTTGACAACACCCTCTATAGAAGCATGATTGGTAGTCTTTTGTATTTAAGTGTTACTAGACCTGATATCATGTATAGTGTTTGTCTGTGTGCTAGATACCAGTCTAACCCAAAAGTTACTCATTTGAAAGCTGTGAAACGTATACTAAAATATGTGGCAGGGACTTTGAATTTGGGTTTGTGGTACACTAAAGAAACCAATTCGAATTTGGTAGGGTTTAGTGATGCTGATTGGGCTGGGGATTTAGATGAGAGAAAGAGCACTTCGGGAGGATGTTTCTACTTGGGAAATAACTTAGTATCTTGGTATAGTAAGAAACAAAACTGTGTCTCACTGTCTACTGCCGAGTCTGAGTGTGGGGCCTCGGGTTGCTAATCTCAAATCTTAAGGGACAATTAATGAATAAGCATCATTAATCTAATTAGGAAAGAATAAGGATAAGGAAATTTTATTTATTTTTTTTTTCAAAAAGGGGTGGGCACGGGCGGTCAAAAACTACCGCCCGGGCGCCCCTGTTTTTTTCTAAAACAGTAGGCTGAGCTCCAGGCTGCGCTCGAGCGGTAGTTTTATGCCGCGTGGGCGCATCCTGGGCAGAAAACCTGCTCTGTTCTTTTGTCAGCAACATTGATCCTTTCAATCGATTCCAATCCATCAAATTCGACCCAAAACATGATATATAAGGTCCAAATCATGCATATAAACATAAACAAGGTCTCAAGCATCTATACATGTATTTGTTACATCGAACAAGTCTCTAAATAACAATAAACGACATAAACTATCTCATGTTCATACATGCATTCCAAAACCAACAAGTTCTAAGGTTTGATGCTTCTAGATCTTAAGACTTCATCTACAACCCGAGTCCTCACGTGCTAGACTCTCTCCCAGTTGTCAATGACGTCGATGACCAGCTTCTGCCCCCTCTGTTGTCATGCACACATACAAAACAAGACAACAGCCGGATAAACTCCGGTGAGAATACAATCTCAGTATAACCAACATAAAGAAAGCGTTAAATAAAACATATCGACTCTATTTAAACTCGACTCAACAAATAGAGTAATTAACGCTTCTATCGGTCGACCGGAAATTGATTCATTTATCTTCATTGCCATTAAGATTCGTAACCGATCTTGATATGGATATCCATCTATCGTAGCCATTCTGGGCTAGAAAATAAGGTTAACAGCAACCTTGGCATAGAATCAATTCATTATAGCATCGTATCAACTCAAATTCAAAGATCCACTACCTGAGATGGATCGACAACATCAAAATCATAATCAAAACATAACAAGTATGTGATTTTTGCTGGCCAACTCAAGAATAGTCGTTCTTGAGTTTCAAAGTCCCTAACTCGCGATGTCGTCATTATACCTTCTCGTTTAGTCTTGGTTCTTGAAGCTTCAAATCTCAACAACTCTTCTTTGGTTTGACAGCTGCAATCTCGAGCTCGTCAATTCTTAGCAATCTGAAATAAGGTGATTATCATCTCAACATATCACTAAGAACTCCTATCATATTCAGTTCAAACAACACAAAACCAAAACGGCTTAAAATCATAAACCGACGGCGTAGCGACTGAAAATCGGTAACCAAAACGATATCGAATCAATTCTAACAATCTTAACCATAATATATCAGCATCATATCATCCTAAACCAGCATCTCAGCAGCTATACAACTCGAAATACATGCTGGAAATCATGATTAAGTTCATTCAACATCAAATCGTCGATTCAATTTCAATATCGGAATGAATAAACATGCACGAACACAAAACTAACATCAAGTTCTGATCTCTGCTCATAACTGATTTTGAAATCTATCAAACACATCATAATACTTACACGAGATCGAATCCCTCGTCGCAAGAATTCCAGAACATCTTTCAAAATTGAAATCGGACGAGCGGATCAAAAGTTACGGGGTTTTGAAAACATCAAAAGTGAAGAAAAGAGAAGGGTTTGTCATGCTCTGTTCCATGCTTCTAAATTCTCAAAACAATCCACGTTTAAGGCTGAGTAATCACACTAAGTGATCGGATATATATTACAAAAATTTCAAGTTAGTCCCCGAACCTTCATAAATTGCAATTTAGTCATCGACCCTCTTTTTAATTCAATTTCAATCCAAAATAATTTAAGAATATTAGAATTTAAATCAAAACTCTAAATATTCCCAAATTAAATATTCTCGGATTAAAATTAAATAAAATCAGATTAATTAAATAATCCTGGCCTTTTGCACTTTAGCCCTTCAAACTTTGATATTTGCGAATCAGTCCCTGATCGGGTTTCACTTTCGAATTAAATCATAATAATTCTCAAAACTTGGAATTTAATCTTAAATTCCATAAATATTCAAATCGAATATTTATTCTTTTAATTTAAGAATTTTCGAAATTTAATTCTCAAAATCCGTAAATTCTCAAATTAAATATTTTCGGCTCGAAAATTAAATCTATCATTTCCATAATTTCTCAAATCAATATTAGCCCATAATATGGAATTTAATTCTCAAATCCCATAATTAATAATTTAATATTTTCGGGCCTTACAATTCCTCACCTCTAAGAAATGATTTCGTCCTCGAAATCGTAATCAATCGAACTATTCAATCTGATAGACTGAATGATTTTCTGAAGTTATTCTCACTTCAATTATATAGCTCTGAACTTTGTATTTCATCTTTTCATCTTCAGTCTAGTCATCTCTTCTATTCTGTATCTATTCGTTTGCACTTTAATGAATTGAAAAGAATTCTCTCTGAGCTATTTTACCCTCAATCAAGGATTCGTCGAATACTCGACTTAACTCAGAATCTCTTCAATATCTATATCATCTGATTAAAGTACATAGAAAGAATCTACTGATACTTCCTTCACTTATATACGTGGAACAATTCAGATCTATTGTATCAAGCTGAAAAGAATAAATCATTCAATCAAATCATCAAATCTATCTGACATCTCAGTCAGTGAAATTCAGCTTTAGTGACGACTTGTTTTTTTCTCTATATTATTCCATGCTCTGCATAGAACATATATCAAGTCTATACTGTCATTCAGTTCATCGCTTCAAAATCAGTATTCTCATTCATATTCTGAATCTGTAAAACAACTCTGCTCTTTTTTAATTCTGAATTGAATAATGTATCAAGAATAACTTTTTCGCTTAACTAATCAGTTTCAGCTTCAAAAGTTATATTTATAATTCAATTACTAATTCCGTTTCTTCTTCTCTGTTTTCATTTCATACAGATTTATCTTCAAAATCTTTGTGTGTTTCAAATCAAATCTGATCTGATATCGACAAATCATGTCTGATCTAATGTCATATACTTCGGTAGTATCATTTCAACACAAAGAAATCTGATTTCTTTTCCTCGTATTATCATAGCATTATCTCAAAATCGACTCAATAACTGTTACAAAAATTATAATCATCAAGTGGAAACACATCACGTCAAGTAATACCGAATCAGGTATTAAGGTTCTGAGAATATTCTCAACATCTGGAAAATCAACTCAGATAATCCATCAATTGAAGAATGGTATAATGCATTCACATATAACCAACTCTCCAAACATCAGTCAATCAATCGATGCCACATTCTGTCGAATAAATCTAAAGTCTTAATCCTGATAATAGATTTTAATCATTCCTGTAATTTCATCCTATCTTTATCTTCTTCACAGTTATCTAGTCATATCTGTATCACATCTTATACAGCGTATTCTAAAATTTTGATTAGTCTGTTCAAACTATCTATTAATCAGAAAATAATAGGCTATATTCACAGATTTTAAACTATTCAGAGCGGTTGATAATCGGTATCATATCAGGTAAAGTTCATTCTCGAAATTCGATTCATCTTCTCTGACTATTCTTCCAATTCAAGGATAATATGTTGTACCCTTACTTCATAAAGTACTCAAAATCTTCTGATCATCTGTATTACAATGTAATAGTAAACCCAATGTTTCAATCTGAAACATTATTTCTTGGCTTACTGTTCATCTTGCAACACATCTAATCACCATTCAGTGATGAGATCATACATACAGACCATCGTATACATTACTTTCACTCAATCTGTTCATAACTACCACCTGTTTACATCACATAAACTGCTTCATCTTGGTAGTTTCACAACATACTCTTTCAAATCATGATCTCATAACAATTCTGGAGTTTCTAAACTGTCATTGAACTAATCTAGTCAATGATTTCCAACTTCATCAGAAACTCTTTGTACGTTTAACTTCGAAAACGTACTCATTCTGTTGCCTCTATTTGCTTTATATTCTGATAAAACAATTATTGGATGAATGAATCTTAAATTCATTGTTGTGCATTTTCTTCAAAATCTGAGATTTCTTTTTGGAAATATCAAGCACAATCAGATAATCAAGCATAATATAATTCATTAATTCTGATCTGATACTTCAATTCATATCTCAATCTAGTATTCTGTACTGAATTCTCATCGCTTCAGTTTACTTTTTGTGTTTCTTTCATCTTCTGAACAGTTCTAGCTTACTTTCAATCGAAAATCATTCTGATTGTTATGCATTCGTCTGAATACTCGAACTAGAATACACAGAAAACTGAAATCAATTCATCGAATGCCTATTTCATTCCTCATTTCTATCTCCAAAATACTGACAAGTCATATCATTTAACCCAAAAATCATGGTTCATCTTCAAATTCTTCTATCAGTTACGAGCCAACAATCTTAAAATATGCTGAAATATCATCAAAGGATCAATAATTCTCAAAATCAAAAGAAATAAATCAAGATTGAGAAAATCCCTCAATCAAGGTCATCCAAAAATCAAATCTTCTGGATAACAAACTCTGCAAAGTGAAAACAACTCACTTGCATCGCACAACTCAGAATGAGTGAATCACTCAGGATCTATGAACAAAACAAGGAGAGCCACTCGAAATCAAACATTTCAAGAATTATATGTCCAATTGATGTATTCGATTCAGCGTAATCAAAGAAAAGACTCATCTGTAACTGATTTTCATATCATCATCTATCTTCTAAACCTCAAGATCAATATTCAATTCATAATCTCATCACGTCGGTACTTCATAAATTCATCAATTCACCAATTCGTTATAAAATTCCAGTTCACAACTTAAACTAAAGTCAAAATCTTACTGGAATATATATTTCATCTTTATTGATCGGCATATCTATCAATGCTGAATTAGATTTTGAACATAGATCTTGAACATATCTAGTGCATCGAAGATACTGATTTCGGAATATTTCTGTAATCAAACATCATATATCAAACCGAAATCACAGAATCTTAATTCAAGATTCTCTATCATATCATCATATTCATATGCACATTATGTTCTTGCTGATCTAATTTTATCGCTTCTTATCATCAATTCTTTTGCTAATCTATATTCGATTATTGCATCATCATCTATCATGCAACATAAACAGAAATTTCAATATGAACAAAATCATGTTCAGTCTCATTTCATAAATTCAGTAGTACCATTCTTCAGTTCAATTCACAACTTCTCTTTTCTGATACAGAGGTGATCATATAATAAGCTTTCAGCTATCATGTATCTATTGCATCAATAATAAACAGGTCAAAACAAAATAAATTTGTTACCTGAAATTTCATTCTCAGGTGCAATTTCATTCTGATCCTCTGTATACTTTCTTCATTCAAATTTCCTCTGACTCTGATTTACTTAGGACATCGCCTAATACATCTGCCTGAAATATCTCTGCACTGATTGCTAGGATGTCTCCCTCCACAAATGAGTGCAATAATCTCTAACATACTCTGCATTCAGAACCGGACTAATCCGTCTCGGTTCACTAGAGTTGATGAACTACTTTCGTATCGTTTACTTCGTACCTGCTCTGGAATAAAAATTGTAACTAAAGTTGTGTTTATCTCACACACTGTAGCATCCTTACAATTTTATTCCTTCTGTCTCATCATTCAACTTTAGTTCTATTAGACAGGGCTATGTCTTTCATAAAATGTTTCAATCGTCAACAGTTATTCAGACATAATCTTCGAATTCAAGCCATAATTAAACAACTCACTCGTGAGCTTCATTAGTATCATCTATAATTCAAAGAATCATAGTAGGCTTGAAATCTAGCAATGCATTCGTCAATATTCAAATTGCTCTGCTTCTGATTGGTATATTCTTCTTTTTCTCATCATTTCTATCTGTTGTGGCAAAGAACTATAAATAAACTTATGTTCTATGAACTTACCAACAAATAAATATACCTCAATTCTTTCAGAATTTCTTCATCAAAATCTATCAGCTGGTTGTTAGGTTTCGAAGTTGGTAGACAGTCAATCTGATACGTCATTCATCTGTATCTTCCAGGTATCTGAACGACTGATCAAGGTCTTCAGGCCAACTTCTACCTGCAATAACATCTATTCATTCGCTGATATTCTGTTCTGTTCAGTTCAATCAGAGATACTTCGTTCAGCTGAGCCATACAATGTTGTTCAGTCTGACCATACCATTCTGTTTAGTCTGGGGTGCTTACATCATCCAAAGAACACTGTTCTCTTCGATTTTGGGTGCTTACATCACCCGGGGAAAATCTTATAACAAAATCAGTAAGAAATTCAAAAATTTACAAATCAGTAAATCAGGCAGTTGAATTTCAAAGATAGATCATGCTCACATGTCATTTATCAAATCATCGAATCATTAAATCAAGTAATGCACAATCATGCAATACTATAAATGAATGTGACTCAATCTACCCCGCTCAGCTTCTATTTCAGTCCAAAAAACTTACGCTCTGATACCACTTGTTGTGGGGCCTCGGGTTGCTAATCTCAAATCTTAAAGGGCAATTAATGAATAAGCATCATTAATCTAATTAGGAAAGAATAAGGATCAAGAAATTTTATTTATTTTTTTTTTTTCAAAAAGGGGTGGGCACGGGCGGTCAAAAACTACCGCCCGGGCGCCCCTGTTTTTTTCTAAAACAGTAGGCTGAGCTCCAGGCTGCGCTCGGGCAGTAGTTTTATGCCGCGTGGGCGCATCTTGGGCAGAAAACCTGCTCTGTTCTTTTGTCAGCAATATTGATCCTTTCAATCAATTCCAATCCATCAAATTCGACCCAAAACATGATATATAAGGTCCAAATCATGCATATAAACATAAACAAGGTCTCAAGCATCTATACATGCATTTGTTACATCGAACAAGTCTCTAAATAACAATAAACGACATAAACTATCTCAAGTTCATACATGCATTCCAAAACCAACAAGTTCTAAGGTTTGATGCTTCTAGATCTTAAGACTTCATCTACAACCCGAGTCCTCATGTGCTAGACTCTCTCCCAGTTGTCAATGACGTCGATGACCAGCTTCTGCCCCCTCTGTTGTCATGCACACATACAAAACAAGACAACAGCCAGATAAACTCCGATGAGAATACAATCTCAGTATAACCAACATAAAGAAAGCGTTAAATAAAACATATCGACTCTATTTAAACTCGACTCAACAAATAGAGTAATTAACGCTTCTATCGGTCGACCGGAAATTGATTCATTTATCTTCATTGCCATCAAGATTCGTAACCGATCTTGATATGGATATCCATCTATCGTAGCCATTCTGGGCTAGAAAATAAGGTTAACAGCAACCTTGGCATAGAATCAATTCATTATAGCATCGTATCAACTCAAATTCAAAGATTCATTACCTGAGATGGATCGACAACATCAAAATCATAATCAAAACATAACAAGTATGTGATTTTTGCTGGCCAACTCAAGAATAATCGTTCTTGAGTTTCAAAGTCCCTAACTCGCGATGTCGTCATTATACCTTCTCGTTTAGTCTTGGTTCTTGAAGCTTCAAATCTCAACAACTCTTCTTTGGTTTGACAGCTGCAATCTCGAGCTCGTCAATTCTTAGCAATCTGAAATAAGGTGATTATCAGCTCAACATATCACTAAGAACTCCTATCATATTCAGTTCAAACAACACAAAACCAAAACGGCTTAAAATCATAAATCGACGGCGTAGCGACTGAAAATCGGTAACCAAAACGATATCGAATCAATTCTAACAATCTTAACCATAATATATCAGCATCATATCATCCTAAACCAGCATCTCAGCATCTATACAACTCGAAATACATGATGGAAATCATGATTAAGTTCATTCAACATCAAATCGTCGATTCAATTTCAATATCGGAATGAATAAACATGCACGAACACAAAACTAACATCAAGTTCTGATCTCTGCTCATAACTGATTTTGAAATCTATCAAACACATCATAATACTTACACGAGATCGAATCCCTCGTTGCAAGGATTCCAGAACATCTTTCAAAATTGAAATCGGACGAGCGGATCAAAAGTTACGGGGTTTTGAAAACATCAAAAGTGAAGAAAAGAGAAGGGTTTGTCATGCTCTGTTCCATGCTTCTAAATTCTCAAAACAATCCACGTTTAAGGCTGAGTAATCACACTAAGTTATCGGATATATATTACAAAAAATTGCAAGTTAGTCCCCGAACCTTCATAAATTGCAATTTAGTCCTCGACCCTCTTTTTAATTCAATTTTAATCCAAAATAATTTAAGAATATTAGAATTTAAATCAAAACTCTAAATATTCCCAAATTAAATATTCTCGGATTAAAATTAAATAAAATCAGATTAATTAAATAATCCTGGCCTTTTGCACTTTAGCCCTTCAAACTTTGATATTTGCGAATCAGTCCCTGATCGGGTTTCACTTCCGAATTAAATCATAATAATTCTCAAAACTTGGAATTTAATCTTAAATTCCATAAATATTCAAATCGAATATTCATTCTTTTAATTTAAGAATTCTCGGAATTTAATTCTCAAAATCCGTAAATTCTCAAATTAAATATTTTCGGCTCGGAAATTAAATCTATCATTTCCATAATTTCTCAAATCAATATTAGCCCATAATATGGAATTTAATTCTCAAATCCCATAATTAATAATTTAATATTTTCGGGCCTTACAATTCCTCCCCTCTAAAAAATGATTTCGTCCTCGAAATCGTAATCAATCGAACTATTCAATCTGATAGACTGAATGATTTTCTGAAGTTATTCTCACTTCAATTATATGGCTCTGAACTTCGTATTTCATCTTTTCGTCTTCGGTCTAGTAATCTCTTCTATTCTGTATCTATTCGTTTGCACTTTAATGAATTGAAAAGAATTCTCTCTGAGCTATTTTACCCTCAATCAAGGATTTGTCGAATACTCGACTTAACTCAAAATCTCTTCAATATCTATATCATCTGATTAAAGTACATAGAAAGAATCTACTGATACTTCCTTCACTTATATACGTGGAACAATTCAGATCTATTGTATCAAGCTGAAAAGAATAAATCATTCAATCAAATCATCAAATCTATCTGACATCTCAGTCAGTGAAATTCAGCTTTAGTGACGGCTTGTTTTTTTCTCTATATTATTCCATGCTCTGCATAGAACATATATCAAGTCTATACTGTCATTCAGTTCATCGCTTCAAAATCAGTATTCTCATTCATATTCTGAATCTGTAAAACAACTCTGCTCTTTCTTAATTCTGAATTGAATAATGTATCAAGAATAACTTTTTCGCTTAACTAATCAGTTTCAGCTTCAAAAGTTATATCTATCATTCAATTACTAATTCCGTTTCTTCTTCTCTGTTTTCATTTTATACAGATTTATCTTCAAAATCTTTGTGTGTTTCAAATCAAATCTGATCTGATATCGACAAATCATGTCTGATCTAATGTCATATACTTCGGTAGTATCATTTCAACACAAAGAAATCTGATTTCTTTTCCTCGTATTATCATAGCATTATCTCAAAATCGACTCAATAACTGTTACAGGAATTATAATCATCAAGTGGCAACACATCACGTCAAGTAATACCGAATCAGGTATTAAGGTTCTGAGAATATTCTCAACATCTGGAAAATCAACTCAGATAATCCATCAATTGAAGAATGGTATAATGCATTCACATATAACCAACTCTCCAAACATCAGTCAATCAATCGATGCCACATTCTGTCGAATAAATCTAAAGTCTTAATCCTGACAATAGATTTTAATCATTCCTGTAATTTCATCCTATCTTTATCTTCTTCACAGTTATCTAGTCATATCTGTATCACATCTTATACAGCGTATTCTAAAATTCTGATTAGTCTGTTCAAACTATCTATTAATCAGAAAATAATAGGCTATATTCAGAGCGGTTGATAATCGGTATCATGTCAGGTAAAGTTCATTCTCGAAATTCGATTCATCTTCTCTGACTATTCTTCCAATTCAAGGATAATATGTTGTACCCTTACTTCATAAAGTACTCAAAATCTTCTGATCATCTGTATTACAATGTAATAGTAAACCCAATGTTTCAATCTGAAACATTATTTCTTGGCTTACTGTTCATCTTGCAACACATCTAATCACCATTCAGTGATGAGATCATACATACAGACCATCGTATACATTACTTTCACTCAATCTGTTCATAACTACCACCTGTTTACATCACATAAACTGCTTCATCTTGGTAGTTTCACAACATACTCTTTCAAATCATGATCTCATAACAATTCTGGAGTTTCTAAACTGTCATTGAACTAATCTAGTCAATGATTTCCAACTTCATCAGAAACTCTTTGTACGTTTAACTTCGAAAACGTACTCATTCTGTTGCCTCTATTTGCTTTATATTCTGATAAAACAATTATTGGATGAATCTTAAATTCATTGTTGTGCATTTTCTTCAAAATCTGAGATTTCTTTTTGGAAATATCAAGCACAATCAGATAATCAAGCATAATATAATTCATTAATTCTGATCTGATACTTCAATTCATATCTCAATCTAGTATTCTGTACTGAATTCTCATCGCTTCAGTTTACTTTTTGTGTTTCTTTCATCTTCTGAACAGTTCTAGCTTACTTTCAATCGAAAATCATTCTGATTGTTATGCATTCGTCTGAATACTCGAACTAGAATACACAGAAAACTGAAATCAATTCATCGAATGCCTATTTCATTCCTCATTTTTATCTCCAAAATACTGACAAGTCATATCATTTAACCCAAAAATCATGGTTCATCTTCAAATTCTTCTATCAGTTACGAGCCAACAATCTTAAAATATGCTGAAATATCATCAAAGGATCAATAATTTTCAAAATCAAAAGAAATAAATCAAGATTGAGAAAATCCCTCAATCAAGGTCATCCAAAAATCAAATCTTCTGGATAACAAACTCTGCAAAGTGAAAACAACTCACTTGCATCGCACAACTCAGAATGAGTGAATCACTCAGGCTCTATGAACAAAACAAGGAGAGCCACTCGAAATCAAACATTTCAAGAATTATATGTCCAATTGATGTATTCGATTCAGCGTAATCAAAGAAAAGACTCATCTGTAACTGATTTTCATATCATCATCTATCTTCTAAACCTCAAGATCAATATTCAATTCATAATCTCATCACGTCGGTACTTCATAAATTCATCAATTCACCAATTCGTTATAAAATTCCAGTTCACAACTTAAACTAAAGTCAAAATCTTACTGGAATATATATTTCATCTCTATTAATCGGCATATCTATCAAATGTTGATTTAGATTTTGAACATAGATCTTGAACATATCTAGTGCATCGAAGATACTGATTTCGGAATATTTCTGTAATCAAACATCATATATCAAACCGAAATCACAGAATCTTAATTCAAGATTCTCTATCATATCATCATATTCATATGCACATTATGTTCTTGATGATCTAATTTTATCGCTTCTTATCATCAATTCTTTTGCTAATCTATATTCGATTATTGCATCATCATCTATCATGCAACATAAACAGATATTTCAATATGAACAAAATCATTTTCAGTCTCATTTCATAAATTCAGTAGTACCATTCTTCAGTTCAATTCACAACTTCTCTTTTCTGATACAGAGGTGATCATATAATAAGCTTTCAGCTATCATGTATCTATTGCACCAATAATAAACAGGTCAAAACAAAATAAATTTGTTACCTGAAATTTCATTCTCAGGTGCAATTTCATTCTGATCCTCTGTATACTTTCTTCATTCAAATTTCCTCTGACTCTGATTTACTTAGGACATCGCCTAATACATCTGCCTGAAATATCTCTGCACTGATTGCTAGGATGTCTCCCTCCACAAATGAGTGCAATAATCTCTAACATACTCTGCATTCAGAACCGGACTAATCCGTCTCGGTTCGCTAGAGTTGACGAACTACTTTCGTATCGTTTACTTCGTACCTGCTCTGGAATAAAAATTGTGACTAAAGTTGTGTTTATCTCACACACTGTAGCATCCTTACAATTTTATTCCTTCTGTCTCATCATTCAACTTCAGTTCTATTAGACAGGGCTATGTCTTTCATAAAATGTTTCAATCGTCAACAGTTATTCAGACACAATCTTCGAATTCAAGCCATAATTAAACAACTCACTCGTGAGCTTCATTAGTATCATTTATAATTCAAAGAATCATAGTAGGCTTGAAATCTAGCAATGCATTCGTCAATATTCAAATTGCTCTGCTTCTGATTGGTATATTCTTCTTTTTCTCATCATTTCTATCTGTTGTGGCAAAGAACTATAAATAAACTTATGTTCTATGAACTTACCAACAAATAAATATACCTCAATTCTTTCAGAATTTCTTCATCAAAATCTATCAGCTGGTTGTTAGGTTTCGAAGTTGGTAGACAGTCAATCTGATACGTCATTCATCTGTATCTTCCAGGTATCTGAACGACTGATCAAGGTCTTCAGGCCAACTTCTACCTGCAATAACATCTATTCATTCGCTGATATTCTGTTCTGTTCTGTTCAATCAGAGATACTTCGTTCAGCTGAGCCATACAGTGTTGTTCAGTCTGACCATACCATTCTGTTTAGTCTGGGGTGCTTACATCACCCAAAGAACACTGTTCTCTTCGATTCTGGGTGCTTACATCACCCGGGAAAAATCTTATAACAAAATCAGTAAGAAATTCAAAAATTTACAAATCAGTAAATCAGGCAGTTGAATTTCAAAGATAGATCATGCTCACATGTCATTTATCAAATCATCGAATCATTAAATCAAGTAATGCACAATCATGCAATACTATAAATGAATGTGACTCAATCTACCCCGCTCAGCTTCTATTTCAATCCAAAAAACTTACGCTCTGATACCACCTGTTGTGGGGCCTCGGGTTGCTAATCTCAAATCTTAAGGGGCAATTAATGAATAAGCATCATTAATCTAATTAGGAAAGAATAAGGATCAAGAAATTTTATTTATTTTTTTTTTCAAAAAGGGGTGGGCACGGGCGGTCAAAAACTACCGCCCGGGCGCCCCTGTTTTTTTTTCTAAAACAGTAGGCTGAGCTCCAGGCTGCGCTCGGGCGGTAGTTTTATGCCGCGTGGGCGCATCTTGGGCAGAAAACCTGCTCTGTTCTTTTGTCAGCAATATTGATCCTTTCAATCAATTCCAATCCATCAAATTCGACCCAAAACATGATATATAAGGTCCAAATCATGCATATAAACATAAACAAGGTCTCAAGCATCTATACATGCATTTGTTACATCGAACAAGTCTCTAAATAACAATAAACGACATAAACTATCTCAAGTTCATACATGCATTCCAAAACCAACAAGTTCTAAGGTTTGATGCTTCTAGATCTTAAGACTTCATCTACAACCCGAGTCCTCATGTGCTAGACTCTCTCCCAGTTGTCAATGACGTCGATGACCAGCTTCTGCCCCCTCTGTTGTCATGCACACATACAAAACAAGACAACAGCCAGATAAACTCCGATGAGAATACAATCTCAGTATAACCAACATAAAGAAAGCGTTAAATAAAACATATCGACTCTATTTAAACTCGACTCAACAAATAGAGTAATTAACGCTTCTATCGGTCTACCGTAAATTGATTCATTTATCTTCATTGACATCAAGATTTGTAACCGATCTTGATATGGATATCCATCTATCGTAGCCATTCTGGGCTAGAAAATAAGGTTAACAGCAACCTTGTCATAGAATCAATTCATTATAGCATCGTATCAACTCAAATTCAAAGATCCACTACCTGAGATGGATCGACAACATCAAAATCATAATCAAAACATAACAAGTATGTGATTTTTGCTGGACAACTCAAGAATAGTCGTTCTTGAGTTTCAAAGTCCCTAACTCGCGATGTTGTCATTATACCTTCTCGTTTAGTCTTGGTTCTTGAAGCTTCAAATCTCAACAACTCTTCTTTGGTTTGACAGCTGCAATCTCGAGCTCGTCAATTCTTAGCAATCTGAAATAAGGTGATTATCAGCTCAACATATCACTAAGAACTCCTATCATATTCAGTTCAAACAACACAAAACCAAAACGGCTTAAAATCATAAACCGACGGCGTAGCGACTGAAAATCGGTAACCAAAACGATATCGAATCAATTCTAACAATCTTAACCATAATATATCAGCATCATATCATCCTAAACCAGCATATCAGCATCTATACAACTCGAAATACATGTTGGAAATCATGATTAAGTTCATTCAACATCAAATCGTTGATTCAATTTCAATATCGGAATGAATAAACATGCACGAACACAAAACTAACATCAAGTTCCGATCTCTGCTCATAACTGATTTCGAAATCTATCAAACACATCATAATACTTACACGAGATCAAATCCCTCGTTGCAAGGATTTCAGAACATCTTTCGGAATTGAAATCGGACGAGCGGATCAAAAGTTACGGGGTTTTGAAAACATCAAAAGTGAAGAAAAGAGAAGGGTTTGTCATGCTCTGTTCCATGCTTCTGAATTCTCAAAACAATCCACGTTTAAGGCTGAGTAATCACACTAAGTGATTGGATATATATTACAAAAATTGCAAGTTAATCCTCGAACCTTCATAAATTGCAATTTAGTCCTCGACCCTCTTTTTAATTCAATTTCAATCCAAAATAATTTAAGAATATTAGAATTTAAATCGAAACTCTAAATATTCCCAAATTAAATATTTTCGGATTAAAATTAAATAAAATCGGATTAATTAAATAATCCTGGTCTTTTGCACTTTAGCCCTTCAAATTTCGATATTTGCGAATCAGTCCCTGATCGGGTTTCACTTCCGAATTAAATCATAATAATTCTCAAAACTTGGAATTTAATCTTAAATTCCATAAATATTCAAATGGAATATTTATTCTTTTAATTTAATAATTCCCGAAATTTAATTCTCAAAATCCGTAAATTCTCAAATTAAATATTTTCGGCTCGAAAATTAAATCTATCATTTTCATAATTTCTCAAATCAATATTAGCCCATAATATGGAATTTAATTCTCAAATCCCATAATTAATAATTTAATATTTTTGGGCCTTACACTGAGTATGTTGCTGTTGGTAGTTGTTGCTCACAACTCCTTTGGATGAATCAAATGCTAAATGATTATGGTGTTAAGAGTGATACTCCTATTGTGTACTGTGATAATTCTAGTGCCATTGATATATCCAAAAATCCAGTACAACACTCTCGAACCAAAAACATTGACATTAGACATCACTTCATTCGAGATTTGGTCGAGAAAAGCATGATCTTAATTGAGTTTGTTGGAACTAATAACCAATTAGCTGATATATTCACAAAAGCTTTGGATTTCGAGAGATTTTCCAGTCTAAGGAAGTCTCTCAGTATGTGTGCATTATAGACAGAACCGAGATGTTGTCAGGAGTGTTGCCAACACCCTGTGACAACACCTTTTCATGCATGTGCATTTTTAGGATCTTAGGCATACTGCATTCATGCATTCATTTTGTTTTGTGATGTGTTGGATACTTTGTAACCATTGACTGGTTTTCACTCAGGATTCTTTGCAAAATATTTTACAGTTTAATTCAGATAATTTGAAGAAGAGTTCTGACTAAGTCACGAAGTAGTGGAGGGACGTTCGTGTATTCCATGATCCTGTCCCAAATGAAAAGTGACTTTGCAAATTCAGAATAACAAAAGAACAAAAAATGATGAAGCTTAAATTGAATCAATCATCAAATTTGATTGATAATCAGAAGCAAATGGAAAAAGCTACCTAAAGGGGTCCATTTGAAGATTGTTCCTTTAGTGTGCAGGCTACCACTTCTGCAAAAAAAAATGAATTGGATATATTAATTTTTCTGAATCCTGAAGTGTTGTTGGGAGATGTTGCCAACATCATGGATAACACCTCACTTGTCAACATTTATTTGTGCATAAAATTGCATTTTATTTTTATGTCACACTCTGTTTTTAGACATAATTAGGGCATGCATATTTGTGAATATATTTCGCCAAAAGGTTACAAATTTTGATCAAATAAAAATTTCGATTTTTGCCCTATCCTCTGAATTTTTGAATTTGAAAGTAATTGGATTTTGTTACAGTGGTGTTATATTCTGATGAGGAGTTAATTTTGTTAATATTTGGGCCTAGATTATCGGTGAAATTCAAGGGATTTATTGCCTATTTTAAATCGGATTTGTTACCATTTTTGAAGAGTTACCGTTGGGGATTTTGTTACCGTTGGGGCCTACTCAGAATCCGAGCTAGAATAGAAAAAGATTTTGTGCCTAATATATATGTGTTCTTATCTGTTTAAGGAAATATTCTACTTCTTTGTTTCGTATCGCTCTAGTATTCTTTGTTCTCCCGATTTTCAAAATTGCTCAAAATTTCTGTGTCTTTCATTCTTTCATATTATAATGGCAGGAAAGGGTTTTGATTCACACAATATTCGTTCTGAGATGGGATATACGGAAGATGCTGCGGAAGGTGTCACAGCACCTACATCACCACACCCTGTGGTTGAGCAAGCAATCATTCCTGTTACCGAGGAACCTGTGCCTCTGGACTCCATCGCTCCAGGAGAGCCTGGCAATGCCATCGATGTAGAAAATTTACCAGACATGAGTGTGGTGAATAAGGTGTTTCCCACAAAACCCTTAACTCGCCGATCCAAGAGACAAGCTGGATACAACCCAGATTACACTGCCTCCAAACGATTCCGTGAAAAAGGACAACCATCAAGACCATCTCTGGTGGACACTGAATTCACCTCTGGGGATGAGAGCTCTGATAAAGACTTCAAGCTTGTACGCCGAAAAAGGGGAAATTCAAGTACCCAAGAACCGTCTGGAGAAGCTATTCTGGTTCCTTTTGCCGCTGAAAGCAAATCATCAAGTGATTACTCTGAGAGTGAGTCCACTGAATCAGGAACTCCACTTGTTGCTGCTACTGCTGTTGAGACAGATGCACCTGCATCTGTACCTACTGTTGAGGAGACATCTACTGTTCCTCCTGTTCTGTCCGATGAAGAAGAAATGTCAATAGCCCAGTTCATGGCTAAAATGAAGAAGACTAAAGGCAAGAAGCCTACTGTAACACCCAGTATTTTTAGTACGTAAATTCGCATGCATAATTAGAGATTTTATTTATTTAAAATTTTAGATTTTGGGTTAAATAATTTTGTGAAACTATTTGTGCATGTTTTAAGTTATTTTGAAGCATTTAACCCATAATTAGAGATTTTTTTCATGATTTATGGAAATTTAGTTATTTTATCGCGTAGACGGGACCGTGGACGGACGAGATGACAAATTTCTACCCAAATTATTTTATGAGTCTTTTTAGAGCCCAAAAATATTATTTTGAGTTTTATTTCCTCAAAAATTTTAGTATTTGATTTTATATAATTTTAGGAGTCCTTTTTTATCCAAATTTAGCCAAAATATTGACTTTTAATTACCTTTAAAATTCCCTAAAATTTATATTTCGGGATTTTAAATTTGTTATCAGATTCTTACTTATTATTTAGAGTTTTTAAGTTATATATATTTTATATTTAAAACCCTTATTAATATTTTAATTATCCAAAACCTTATTTTATTGAAATTACACCCTAAATCTACCCAAACACACGCCTTCAAGCTTTCAGCCGCCACCCCTCCCTTGTTCTTCACCTCCTTCATCGTGCCAGCCCAGAAAACCCCATAGGAGATCGATTTTAAGCTTCCAAGGTGGTTGATCATCGTCCCGTCGTCCCGAAATCGTCATCTACGCTTACTTCTCTTCAACCTTCGGTGCTAGGCATGTTTCTTTTCGTTTTTCTTTATGCCATATCAGTGTTTATGCGTGTGTGTGTGTAAGCATCAGTTTTATTCAAGAATTTTCAGAGAAATCGAGATTGGTTTGGATGTATGCGCCTTGTTCATGTATTTGTTGAATCATGCTCACGTTTTATTTGCCATGGGTGCGTCCAGCTGCTGGCCAAGGGTTCCTAGGCTGTGTGAGGGTGGTCTGGACTCGAGTGGCTCGAGTGGTTCGAGCCAAACGAGCCCAGGTAAGGGCTGGTGCAAGATCGGGTCCCTTTTGTACGCAGTTTAGGGTTCAGAGGAAGGGGTGATCGGCTAGGTGGCTAGGGCAGCATGGGGCTGGGGTTGTGGTCAGGTTAGGACCGCCCAGACGTGGGCTACGTCTGGGCGGCGGAGCTCCGGCCAGGGGCGGCCGGAGCAGGCCGGCAGCAGCCACGGAGTGGCTACTGCTCGCGGCCGAGGGCTGCGCAAGAGAGGGGGGTATCGGGTTTTAGGGTTAGAGTGGATCCGGGTCGGGTCTGGAAAGTCATGGGTTATGTTAGTTGGGTCCGGGTCCGGGTTAAGTAAGTCGAGCTCGGGTATTTTTATTTTTAAGTTTTAAGTTTAATTAAGTGTTAAATGGGCCTAACTAAATCCCAAAAATTTAATTGGGTTCCATTTAATTATTTGGATTGAATTTAATTGTTATTGGGCTTAATTAAATTAAATTAAGTTAGCCCAATAATTTTATGGGCTTGGGAGTCCATGGAAATTATTGGGCCAGTCTTTGGGTTTTTGGGCCCATTGGGCCAGATTAAGTTGTTATTGGGCCAAGTGTGTGCTAATGGGCTTTAATTGATTTATTGGGCTTAGAAATGTGTTAATGGGCTTAAGTATGTTAATGGGTCAGTCTCAGTGTTAATGGGCCAGAATTTAAGAAAATGGGCTTGAGTGTTATGGCCAACAGTTCAGTACAAACCATGAGAAATTGCATGTGTCCTAATTATATATTTAATTATTTTATGCATGAAAGTTATTTTAGTATTTATATGTTAGTATAAAAATTAAATTAAATATATATAAAGGACACACATTTTATTTAAGTACACGCATTCATGAAATAATTTTATGGCATGATTTCATGTTTAAGGTTGAGCAAAAAAATAATTTTATGTTGGAAGTTGAAGTAGTGTGACAATTTAAGGGGGGGCAAGTCCCCGCATGTTAATGACAGTTTACTGTCAATTTAAGGGTAGTTTACAGCAAGAGGTGATTCGTCACCGCCGCGTACGTTGGTTTTAAGAGACTGATCAGTCGAACCATTTAAGTTTAAGGTTACACTATGGATATGACCATGCGATGTTAGAAAAATGTTATGCTCAACAATGTGTAAGTATGTATTATATGATTATATTTAAGATCAAGTTTAAGCAAGATTTTAAGTTATGATTCATGATTTTTTTTTTAAGCATGCCCATTCATGTATATGTTATGTATTAGTATTTCAGTGATTTAAATTATTTTAAATCCTTGTTATGTTAGCATGTTGGGCCTCTAGGCTCACTACACTTATATGGTGCAGGTGAGTACGTAGAGAAAGATGTAGTACCTACCGGCGGCGAGGACGTATGAGCAGAAAGGCAGTGATCCCCCGCGGCCGTCGTCTGAGTCATTATGAATATTTTTAAGAATTTTTAAACTCTGTTATTTATTTATTTCTTTTAAGTCTTTTCAGTGGCAAATTTTAATACTATTTTTATTAAGTAATTTTATTGCATGCAAACTTTTAAGTTAATTGTTTTGACAGTATTTTATTTAAGTTTGACTCAGATATTTAAGTATGAAATGTGGCATTTTATTTAAGTTATTTTTAAATCTGTTTATTGTTGTGCATATATGTATGGGAATGTATGTACATTTATTTTACTTAGTATTTTAAAAAAAAAAAAAAAATTCCGCATATGTTATTTTAGAAAATTTGGTCGTTTCACCTACATCCACTGCTACTGCTCCTGTCCCAGAATCTGAAGATGAACCAGACGAGGAGATGCTCGCAGAATTTGCTGACAACCGCCCTCAACCTTCTGATAGTTCCAGCTCTGATTCGAGTGAAGATTCAGATGCTGAGAAGGAGTTGGAGGAAGAGTCCAATTCTGATGACTCTGAACAAGAAGAGGAAGGTGCTGAGGAAGGTGTTGCCGACACCCTGGACAACACCTCAGGTGAAGAATACCAGGTAAACTCGTCATATTCATCTACTTTTTACTCCAAGGAGATTGCTGATTGCTGGGAGAATTATGCTGATAGAGAGTTTTTGGAGGAGCATAACATTGATGTTGAGAGCTATGAAGCTCAGAATATGGTGAGATTTTTCGAGGTAAGGAACATACTGTCTACTGTTACTACTGCTGGTCCTTTTTGCAGAGAACTGGTGCGTGACTTCTACTGCAATCTCACTGAAGCTGTGAAGGATCCTAGATACATGAAGTATGAGAAAGTTTATGTGCGTGGGCAGATCTTCTCCTTCAGCCCTGCCATTATAAATGGATTTCTCCAGACTCCTGTCTTTGATGATGCTGCTTTGCCTACCATGGATGAGATGACATCTGTCATCACTGGAGGACATGTCACTGTTTACCCAGCTCATCCTAAGAAATTGCCAGCAGCCAAGCTCACTTCTTTTTACTCTGTCCTCCATAAAATTGCCGTGAAGACTTGGACTCCATTCGGAAATTCCAGTGTGGTTACCAAGCATCAAGCCCCTGTCTTGTATGCTATTGGTACTGGAATTGCATTCAACTTTGGCCGACTCGTGTTTGACACAGTCATGGATTTTGCAGATGGTGCTCAACCTACACTGAAGCTGCCTTATCCATCACTCATCTATTCTATGCTGCTCTCTCAAGAGATTGAGAAGGATGATGATGAAGCACTTATTGCTCCAGGAGAGTTGCTAAAGATCGCACCTGCATTGCTCAAAGAAAATCGGAAGATAGATCTTCCTTGGTCTGAGTCAGCTGATGCCGCAGGTGTTGTGGCAGGTGCTGCCAACACCTCCTCTGCCACTGCTGTTTTTGTACCCCCCCCCCCCTCTCTACTGCTCATGATGTTGATCCTGCATTCATACAAGCTCAATTGGTGCATGCCGAGCAGAAGATTGCACATGCAAAGGCTGACCTAGCCTATTATGAAGGGTTAAAGGCTCACTATGAATCACTACTAAGCGGAGCTGGCCCTTCTGAACAAAAAATGGGAGAAGGAAGTGAAGTAGAAGAAACAGAATCTGAGAGCAATCAATAATAATCTTAGTTTTAGTTTTTTTTTTTGTTTTGCCAGTTTAGTTGTGTTTTTTTTTTGTTTATTTTTTTAGTATTGTTTTTGTTCTCTGATCCTAATCAAAACTGTCTTTTGTGGTGTTAACTCTTATATGATTTCTTGTTTGTGTTTCTCCTTGCTCTTATGGTTTCTGATTTAAGGTATCATAGCTAGATGTTGCAAACATCTCGCGACAACACCTCTGGATATACTTAGGAGGAGAATCTAATAAGGGGGAGTTTTGATTAAGGGGGAGTTTAGTTGATCTGTTTTTGGATTAAATGTGTTTTGTTCAGAAAGGCAAAAAGGGGGAGATTGGAAGGAATATTTTATTCTTAAAATCATCCTAATATAAAAATATTTTATTTAATATCTTTTGTCTTTCTTGGACATGAAGTAATCTTTATTTTCTATTTGCGATATTGATAAGCTGATTAGAATATTTATCATATCATATCTAATATTTATCTTTTTTTATTTGTGTAGATTTGATATGATCAAATAAAAGGAATCCTACGCCTACAAGGAAATAAATTGAAGAATGATTCTTGGTCTATTTATTTTGAGATAGGCGTACACAAGGGAGAGAGATTAATAGAGAGATTAATAGATAGAAAAACGTGAGAACCTAAGTACGTACATTGTGTGAAAGCTGAAGATCTCTCTGAAGCTTAGTTGAAGCTGTGACAACTTGAAGCCGTGCAGAACACTTGAAGATTGGAGATCAAGAAGAGTGCTGCTCGTGTGATTTTGGCTTCAACATTGTTTTTCTCCTTATTGTGTTTTCGTTATTCTATTTCATATAGAATACTTTTAGGAGAACGTCTACTATTTATTTTATCACTTGGTTTGAGAAATTGAATTTTACAATAATCACTAGTGTTAGGGTTTGTAAAACTCTTTGGAAGTTTTCTAGTGAAGTTTTGCCCTGAGGCGCTGCAAGAGTATTTTATACTCTTGCTTAAATCATTTGAGTCTATTTATTTGGTTGCTTGTTTATTTTATTTACGCTTTAATTATATTTCGCTGCAAATTACTCAATGTGTTATTGTAGGTGTTGTCAACACCTTATGACAACACTTCAAACTGTTTATGTGCAACCCTTTTTCCCTTACAATAACGTATCGGGATTTCATCTCGTTTGATTTGTTCAAACCATTTTTTCCCTCAACTTCATTCATGGCCATCATCAAACTCAGTTTGGGTATCATAATTCTCTTTATTTCCATCAAATTAATATATTCCCTTCTGTTTTGATTGAATATATTTTTTCAAAGTCTTTAAGATCCGTACTAAATAACCTATATTAATTCCCGAGTCTAGAATGCTCATCATTTGGTCTAAAAAAGATAAAACTCAACCTTGATGTATATTTCAAGGTTTGCTTAAATTCTATGATAGTTGTAGACCTTATAGTTAAAAATAGGTATATTATCCTTTCTTTTAAATATAATAATTATCACATTTTTACCATATCAAACTTTAGTCAGACGAGCCAATTGATATACACGTCAGATTGATGTTAAATATAACTAATCAAATAAAAAATATGGAGATTTTATAACCACGCATCAGAGTTATTATATCCAAAATTAAAGTTCGAGATGACGCAACTCATACTATACTATATTAGCATGGAAATATATAGTGTCTCAAGCCAAGTTATGAAGTACCAGATTTGTTGATTGCTTGACAATAACATCATGTCCTAAGGTGTATAATTTTGAATATTTCACGATACTTCAATTTAATTTTAAAAAAATATTAAATTTAGGTAAAGATGAAGCTGTGTATATATAATTATCTTCAAAATGTTATCGATGGAATAAATATATAAAATGTATATTAGTTATATTGCAACTAGAAAAAAAAAAAAGAATTGAATTTTTGTCTTGTTATTTGTATTTGTATTTTTTTTTTCAATTTTGATCTTGTTAATGGTGAATTCACTCTTATAACTTGTAATTTTATTTCATATTGGATAGTTTTTTTACTGGTCATAAGGATCGAAAATAAAAAAAAAAATACAAGTTAAATGATCAAAAATAAAAAAACAATACACAAGTTGAGTACTAAAAATAAAAACTCACAGTAACAGAACGAGAAATAGAAAAAAACATGCAAGTTACAGGTAGAGCTGTCAAACGGGCCAAGTCATGGCGGGGCGGGCCGGCCCACCAAAAATCCACCTTTTGTCGGGTCGATGGCGGACCGACCCACCATCCTAGCGGGCTGAAAATCCTTAACCCAACCCAACACAACTCAAGGTGGGTTGCGGGGTAGGCGGGCCGGCCCGCGGGTTGGCTCACGACAAATAAAAATAAATAAATAATATTATAATTAATTATAAATATCATTTCATAAATAAATATTAATAGAAACATATTAATAAAAATTTTAATTATTGATTTTATGTGTGTGAATTTTATATAAAGTAATTAATACAAAAAAAAAATTCACAACTTTAATTAAAAAATACATTTATCACAATAAAAATAAAAATAAATTATTAATTCTCCAGGCCCGCAGACCAGCGGGCCAACCCGCGCGGGTCGCGGGACTAGGCGAGTTGGCCCATCTAGGCCCACCTTTTGTTGGGTTGAAATTTTTTCAACCCAACCCACTTAAATTGTGTGGCGAGCCGGGTTAGGCCCGTCACATGACTGAAAATACTAACATGACCAAAAGTGAAAAATGCAAATAACAAGACTAAAAATGTTTTTATTCCAAAAAATAAATATTTTTTCTTACGCCTAAAATTTTCAAGGGAGATTTTCAGAGTAAATTTCCCTGAATATTGAGATCTAGAAACTTTTTGTTAAAGTATCGTGACTTTTCATATTGGGCCTGAGAACATAAAGTGGCGTAAATGGGCCAAATAGAATTTGGGCTCTTGTGACTGGAGTTGCCTGTTTTCCGTAAATGTCTTACGACTTAATTGGAGGAATGAATTTGTGTATTTTTTTATTTTTATAACAAAATATAAATACTACTTGGATTTTAAATTTTAATGGACGATGATATTTGCACTTAATCAATGTACTATTTCTTGTGCTATTTCTCTCTTCACAGAGGATCCGGATCTCTGAACTCCATACTACGTAAAATAGAATATTATGTGAGAGATTCATGAAATATATTGAAAATTTATCATCGATCACCATGTTGAACATGATGAATCTACTCGTTACAACATATATCGAGCCCATAATCAAATATAAATGGGGTCCGTTTCAAATAATTTCAAACTAAACAAGATACAATTAATGGGAAAGAACGGTGAATTCTCATAAGTTCAACCTATCCTTAGCCATCCAACCAACTATCTACATTTATTTTTACATACAGTGCGAACTCTAGAGCTTTTGTACGTGAAAATGGGAAAATTTCAAACTTTTTTTAGGATAGTATCTTAAGGTACCGTTTGTTTTGCCATATTATTAATCTATGTATAATTTATCTTATCTCATCTCACGTTCTTTTTGTCATATTATTTATCCATCCATTAATTATATATCTTACATAAATCAAATCATTAATTATTTATCATACATCAATCAAATCATTAAATTTAAATTACTACATTACCCTTTATAAATAATAATATTCATATTTTATTAATTATTAAAAGGTCAAAATGGTAATTTACTATTTTTATATAAAATTTAATCAATCAAATCAAACATACTATAATCTATCAATCAAATCAGATACCATATTAACTAGCATTTTTTATTTAATTTTTATTACAATATATTACTTATCTTTACATTATTTATCTCATTTTTAACTTCAAATGATACCAAGGTGTATCAAAGAGTGTATGTTTAATAATAGATATAAGATTCATTGAAAAATTAATTATCATGAAATAATGTGAGTCATAAACGCGAGCGTTCATGAATATTAATGATGAGTGGTTCATAAGTGGTGTGTCCATGTAAGTAGGGCTTTTGAAAAACTCAAGATAACGTGTGAGTGATATGTGGTAGATTTGATTAGACTAACCAACTTCCTAGGGGACAATCCCACATGATATAATTAGAGATAATAACAAAAGGGTCCATTTTAAGCTTTACCATTGAAATTGTGGACATTGGTTAGACTAGTTGCTTCGCACTCTTTTGAACTTGATTACATAGCCATCTTGTCATAACCCTATCCTCAAACTGTGGATTGTGACCACCCTCGCTAAATTTCAGGGAGAAAATTACAAAAAGGGTTTGATTATATTCTTGACTAGTTCAGCCGATTATTGATTGGAAAATTAATCGGGTATCTAATACGGTTGAATCCATGCTAACATAAGAGTGATATTTTTAGTTAAACGGGTCTCCGACACGGTCGATCAGTTCATTTTACGGTTGGGTAATTAGACAATTAGATGCAATGTGAGGATAATATCTTTATGTCAACATCTCATCAACATTTCAACGCATACCTGCTTCACCTATCACCTTGATTCAGGAGATTCAATTGACTTCACGAGTTATAATTTTCTTTATACTTGATTTAGTTTCCATCAACTTTTGGGTTGGTCAAGGTATATATTGCGTGGGTGATGCTACATGTACACGAAAGGTTACACGTTATACTTGACATTACATAAATATCCTTGATGTATTTTGGAAAAAAAAAATTCAAATAAAGTGGAGGGATACTTTTGTAATTTCATGTAGAATGTGTAACCCAATGTGTAACCTTCTATGTACATGTGGCATTTCTCATATTACGGTGTGTATGTAATGTAAAATAAGCATACAATATATGATATATATATATATATATATATATATATTTAGTTGGGAAAGATTTGTTATAATTTGTTCTCGATTTTGACATCGTCTCAATTTTGAAATTTCTGTTTCAAAGACTACAAGTCATCGACAATATTATATCATATGTTAATACATGATGTAATGTAACGTCAAGGATCATTTGAGATGATCGCAAATGTATATAGAGACGCTCAACAAAACAATTGACTTGAATACTTTGCATATACATGTATACATATATATTTGTATCTAACTTCTTGGTGGAATTATGAATTAATGAGATTAGAATTTGTTACAAAAGGCCTGGATTCCAAACTGGACTTGATACGTTCATTCTTGTATGATATGTCAATCAGTGACGTTCTTGAAGATTCTTTGGGTGGGTCTTACGTTAAAGTTTAAACCCCACCACAATATTTTCTTATTGATATTTTTGAAGCAAACTCTTGAAATTTCTTGGGCAGATTTCATGTACCCACACGTTTTATTTTGGCATTTAATTTAACTCTAGGACCTTTTCATTACAACGTTTCATAGAACGTACGTGTAATCAAATTCAAGAAACAAAAATAGTCCTACTTTCTTGCTCAAAAAAGCAACACAAATATGAAATATCGTGCAATAATTACTATATATATGTATGTGTGTTTTGTGCTGTGATTTTTTATAATATTTCTTTACAACTGAAAACACAACAAAATTTTGTGGAAAATAAATCGGGATTACACTTCCTAGTCCGATCCCTATGCAGGTAGCTTAATTTTCTTTTCTTTTCAATGGCATGGTTTTGGTCTAAAAATTATATTTTAGATATCAGTTTTTTAGAGGATATATGAATGATTTTAAGAGAATACTATGAATAATAATTAAGAAAACAAAATTGAATTTTTCCTTGAAATTTAGAGTTGAAATATTTACTGTTATTTTAAAATCGGAGTCGAAAAATATTATTTATTCTCCACCTTTATATATATATATATATATAATATGACGTGGGAACCCGCAGCTGCTATCTTCGGTGTGCACTGGGTAAACCCTCGAACTAATGCAATAACATTTATATATATATAGTACACGGAGCACATGCGTTGCATGTGCATAAAATATATATATTATTTGAAATTAAATATTATTTTATAAACTTGAATTTAATTATAATTTTTGTTTAAATGTAAGGATAATGTGATAGTGGTTAGGATAATGGGGATAATTGAACAAAATGTGGGAAGTTTTTGAATAAAAAATTTACTTTTTTGAACCTCCATTATTAAACATATTAGAAGAATGATGAAGGGTAAATTTAGAAATACATTAAAATGGTCAAATATGGTTTTTCTATGGGGTTTATGTATTATAATATAGTAAATATATATATATATATATATATATATAGAAAAATGATATGGTGAGCAACTATCGTGAGCACTCATGTGAGCACCTGCTCACGTGCAATCATGCACATTTAATAGGTGAGTGAATAATATATATATATATATATATATATAATATTTATCAATCACTGCTAATCATGTGTTAATTAGGCATATGAATAATCACATCACGATGGCATTTTTTACCAAGTAAACTAAGATATACATTTTATGCCAAAATTTTGAAGATTATTACAAAGTAGAACTACAAATTACAACAAGCTGATCATCCCTAAACTTCTAATTAATTAGACTCTAAAGTTTGATCAAATTAGGTACTAAAAGGGCTCATTCTATGTTCATGATATATTGAAACACGAATACACACTATAAACTAAAATATAAGATTAAAGCTCTAACAAAATCAAGATTCTTGATTTGTATATAGCTATATAGAAGATCAATAATCGTTACACTCTTGCCAACAAACTAGCATGGTTATGCATCGACGGAGGATGTAGAATTTCGCCCTCTGCTCCTTCACTAGACGGCTACATCTCAATTTAAACGATGTCAACGGGCGTTTCCCGGTGGGTTTCATGGCGGAGGAAAGGCGGTGGCGGTGGCTATGGCGGATTTGATTGGAATGAATAAATAATATTGTACGTTGATATGAGTGTGGTACATAGAAATTGTGATAATAATGGAAAATTTAAACAATGTGTGAGGATCAATTGGTGGATGAATGGGTTTATATAATAGGTGATCGAGGTGATCATTCTTAAAGTGGGGGTCCGCTCTTTTTTTTTTTTTTTACAATTTAAAATAAAAAAATAAATGGGAGTTTTCAATTTTTTTTTAAGTTTGCTGTTTTTATATATTTGGAGGTGATGGCCAATAATTGGACAAGGGAAAAAAATTATTAGTGCAACCAAGTACCAAGGATATGTTTTGATTTTTTAGGGTACAAAAAAAAGTTTGGAATTTCATTTTCCTGGTTATTTTGAATTAAAAATATATGTATTTTTTTTTTAAAAAAAGCTGCAAATTGTTAGAGATGCATGCTTTAAGAAATCCAATATCTACACATTTTTAATGTAACGGAAAATAGTTTATTATTCACAAATAGTTATTCCGGGTTAAAAGAGAATATCAATATGTTTTGACGCGAAAATATATGAATAATTTTTTTTACGAAGTAAAATTCGCAGTCACTACTTTTCGGTGTATATTGGATGAATTCTCAGACTAACGCAAATATAATAGCATGCATGCAAACCAGACGGATAAACTCCCGAACGGACGCAAACGTAATAGCCTGTAAATCGGGTTAGTCAGATATACCGCAGTTGACAAGCTGTGTGTACTGGATAAACTTTCAGACTAACGCAAACATAATAGTCTGCAAACCAGGCTAGTTAGATAAACTGTAATAGACAAGCTAGTCCAAGAAAGTGTTGGTAGGAATAATCGGACACTTGATCAGTGATCAAGTACTTACATGTTCTAATAACTTGGACACCTTCTTAGAACGAAAATATATGAATATTAATCTTCATAGTAAGAGGTTTTATGCCTTATTTTTTAAAACATAGAGCTTAAAATGCCATTGATTTTATATAATGATTTTTTGCTTTTTTTACTTTTTACGGGCAATTAGCTCAAGATATTTATGAAGTGTGAAAAAAATAATGAGATATTTATAAACTTAACTAATAATAATAGGTCCATCTGCATGGGGAATTAATAAAACGAAAAAAGAAATAAAAGTGGAAAATGGGATATTATTTATATATTTACGCTGGCAAATTTTGATTTTATCTGAGGTCAAATCAGAGCTACTTTGTGGTGTCAGATATCTCGTGCCCTAGTGAGTTAGTGGGCCGACCCAGAATCAGCCCACTAGGATCCACGTATCATCATTGGTCAGAATGCTCTGAATTTTTTTTACCCTTGTTTAAATATGATTGATTGATCTACGTTCTATAGGAAAACCTTGTCAAATTTGAGAAGTTACCTTTAAAAAAAAACTTGTCTCATAAAATTGAGCCATGAGATCGTTTCAGAAGAGTTTTTTTAAGACCGTGTGAAAGATTGACAGATGTGATGCCCACAATCATTTTTCAAATCTATGTACTGTACATACTCCTTCAAAAAAGTACAATTTTTTTAATATAAATTTTCAAGAATTTAATATAAAATATTAAATCAACACTTGAATAAATCAACACTTGAATATATATATATATATATATATATATATATATATTATATTATCATCTTTTGTCTTATGCTTGTCCCGAATTTTGAATGCGCTTTGTTTCTCGCCTACGGCCTAGCTTTATCGAATGCAGTGATTTGTGGGCCAAGATTGAGCCCAACTGGCCATATGCAATTGAAAGGGCCAGCCGGGCCAGACCTTGGAGTTAAGATAATAATCCGGGCCTTTTACGGACCAAATCGGTCGACATTTTTTGGCCCATATGAATAAGACAAGACCCATTGAAAAGTGGGCTTTCTGAAAATAATGACAAGACTCTACAAAATGAGAGAACAAAGAAAATATGTCGATGGTTATAAGTAAATCACAGGTTTATCTATTGCTACACGTACTTGTGATTTTTTTTTTACTACTATCACTAGTTATTATTATTCTTGTTCTTGTGATGGAATAACTATATCACTCTTTTTGTGTGTTTCAACTGTTATCCCCAAATATCTTATGTCATTGTTCTTTCTACGAGTGATGTTCGAACGATTTTTTATTTTATTTTTACATGAGTTCAAACTCACCTCCCTCTAAATGAGATATAAGAACTTTACTTATCTAAAGAGAGACAACACAAAATGTTGGATCGATGAATTAGATAAGATTTTGTTTTCTCTACAAGATATTGGCCGAAACTGTTTAGAACATAAAATCATTTTAAGTTTGATTTAATAATTGATGTAGTGACCTTAGTCTTTGGAAATCATTGAAATGCTTTGGCTGACGAGGCTTTATGAGTGGAATGATTAAAACATATGACATAAAATTATCCTTACCTTTTGTGCACATATACACACGCATGTGATTAGATTTCAAACACTAATGCCTAAAAAAAGATTGCGATCCCAAATAACTAGATTACAAAAAACATGTGCACTGATTTTGTCCATGTTTCCAATTTTCTTGAAACGGAATTTTGCCAATGTTACACTAACGAGCACCAGTATATATTATATAAATCGGACATCAGAAGTTGCACTTGCTCTTGGACTACAGACTAGGTACATTCTACATGTGCGTAACATGTCATTTGCTTTTGCCGATAATAATAATTCATCTTACTTGAATGTCACAAGTTTAAGATGAGATATCGAGTTTGAAATTCAATTGTAGCAATCATATTTCGCAATTAAAAAAAATTGCATCTCTTTTTTAAAAAAATATAAAAAAGAACGGTGTTATATATATATATATATATATATATATATATATAATTTTTATTTTATTAAGTAAGAGACTCTTATAGTTATTAGAATATATTCTAATAAAATATAGAATATATTTCAAAGTGACAAAATTTCTAGGCTGGTATGGCCAAAAGTGAAATTACAATTATAACCTTATCTCTACTAGTTTCTACTTAGAAAAACTCGAATAAAAATCTAGATAAAGAAACAGTTAAACCAATATTATTCAATTTTTAAAAAAAAATATCTCACATAAAATTAAAATTTAATATAAACTCAACTATTGTTCGTGTATTTCAAGTAAGATAAATATGTTTGATTGGAAAACACGGGAGGTTGGAAAAAAGAGCTATATTTTGTTAATTCGATTGTATTCTAACGTTTTAATATTACATTTTCTTATTCGACAAAAAAAAAATAAAAAAATAAAAGAACGTTTTGATGTTCTCAAGAGTAAAAATTTATGCATATTTCTAAGAGGTATAAAAACAATTTTCCAAAATAAAAATGGAAAAAACGAGTAGGTTAATTATGAATTCAAATTATATATAATTAAGGGATGTGTGTAAAATAAATATTAAAATTGTGAAGAACAAAATTTGGCTAATATTTATTATTCAGACAAGAAAAATAAGTAGATTGAGACATTGGAGAGATTCTTTGCTTTAGTTTTCTTCTCCCAACTTGTGCAAATTTAATCAATAATAAGCTCTGTTTTCCAGATGCCAAATGATTAATTAAATTTGATTGCCTTTCATTTTCATCAGTGTCCCAAATAAATTTCCTCATTGGGGGACCACTAGCAAATTTTGCTTGAGTAAAGTTGTTTTTTTTAAAAAAAAAAATTAAAAAATATTGTTTGTAATTTTCAAGATTTTTCTTATATTTTATTTATAACAAAACTTTTCATATGTTAATTGTGTGAAAATATTTTAAAATTTAATATAACTGATATTAGATCTAGCAAACTCTTATAGACCATATAAAATCATATTGGATTCATTTTTTTTAATCCAATCAGACCTCGTAATTGAATTTCAATACCATGTTTATTAATTAAACATAATTAATTAAACATCACATCAAGTCGATAAGATTTGAACCCAATATTACTTACGGTAACCTTGAAGTCCGAGGCCCCACTGTTACCACTACGAAACCAAACTATAGACAAGATTTGCATGTAAACTCGAAATTTATTTATTTCAAACAAAGAAATTACAAAAAAAAATTTTAAATTTATCTAAATAAATTAAAAAAACTATTCGCAATCAATCAGCGGCGAATTTTAATAATTAAAGTTGGGATCTGCATCAAGGTTCATCTATATTTAATGATTGTGTTTTTTTAATAACAAAAATGTGAGAAAATGAATTTAGACAAAAAAGGAACTAAAATTCATCTCATATAGGCGGAATAAAATGACGTTGATTGAATGTAGACATTAGAGTGAATGAGTGAGTTGTTGAGACGTGGAGAATCGATCACGATTACCTGTTTTTTTCCAATCATTCTCGTACATTATTGTTGTTAACAAATCTTTGTGTTCTCAATTGTCGTTTTAATTACATTTCCAAAATTTATTTGTTATTTTTTAAAAAAAGAGTCTCTAAATATGGCAAAAAAAAAAACAAGTTTACTTTTTTTGTCCATCTAAAAAACATCATTTAATAAAACAATAATTGGATGCATTAACTTTTTTATTCTAAAAAATCATACATCATAACACAATACGAAGTCATGCGAATTCGTTGATCACTTGTAACTTATCGACTAACACCATGATTTCATGTTTGAGACGATGTCTCGAGATTAGATCAAAAGGTAACAAAAAAATCTCTCTAAAAAACTAAACTAAAAAAAAAAAAGATAATTAGCACGCTTAATTATACTAATGGTAATCATCGATTTTACTTACATCACGTCTCTATCACAATCACCAATAATTCATCTCAATAACTTTTTTTCTAATTAAATGTCATTTTCATTGTATTTTTAAATGGAGAATTTAATTTATATATTTTCGATTTCATCTCAATTGGTTCATCTTCATCTTACTATCCGTTGATATATGATCTTTGGATTCCTACGCATATGCTGCGTCGGTGACACCCACATGACATCATGTTGCGAAACAAGTCCCTCGACTTCAAGCTTATACACAATTCGGCACCAAATTTGGATGTATTTGCAAAATGACCCCTAGAAAATCTACGGTTTTCAGTTTGCTTGGCTCTTGCATGGGGCCATTGGATTTTTTTATTTTATTTTATTTTTTGTTTGCTTGCAAATCCCACCTGTAATTCTTATCAAAACCTCAATATTTTCCGACTATAGAATTATGACAAGCTTCCATGTCTCACTATAATAATAATTTCAAAATTTGATGACAAACAAACTTACAAACATGTTATGATCGAGTTATGTACAACTCAACATTCGTGACGAATATCTCATGAGTCATGGTCATAAAAAATTAAATACAATGAAATAAAATTACGATGCAAAGTTCGACGGATAAACATATATGTTTTTTATTTTGTTTAATGAATATTTTTTCGTCTTTTTAGATTTGGTTCGTTTCAGAGCCTTATCAATTATTAGGGGTGAGCAAAATTTCGGTTAAACCGAATTAACCGAACGAACCGACTCAATTCGAAAATTCGGTTCGGTTAATTTGAAAATTCAGAATTTGTGTTCGAAAATTTCGGTTATTTCGGTTCGGTTTTTGAATTTCTTAAAATAAAATTCGGTTAATTCGGTTAACCGAATTATAAAATAATTAAATTTTGAATTTTTTTATTAGGCCTTATATATAATTTATAATATATTTTTAATGTGTTTATATTTAATATTTTACTTAATTTTTGTTATTTTAATTTTTTTAAGCTTAATATATTTTTATAATGATAAAAATATTATATTTCAATTATTAATTTTATAAAATTTCTTATTTTATAATTTTTTTAAAAAAAATCGGTTAATTCGGTCGTTAACCGATTTTTATTTCGTTTCGGTTAAATCGGTTTTAGCATAAATTCGGTTCGATTTGGTTAGACAAAAAATAATTCGGTTAATTCGATTTCGGTTAATTCGGTTCGGTTTTTGACCGAATTAACCGATGCTCACCCCTATCAACTATTAAGTTATTAACGTCATTTGCGTACTGTATCACATTAAATGACGTGTTCAGCCAATATATATATATATATGTATTGGTTATTTTATGTGATTGAATAACCTCACATGCAGTGGCGTACCCAGGATTTCCAATCAGGAGGGGCGAATTTAAAAAATTTAAAAAATTAATATATACAACACGACGTAAATAAATACTATATATTAACTTCATATGTTTTTACTAACACATATCGATATTTCATAATTTGAAAATGTTGAATAATAGCTCGTTATTAACTGTCTTAAATACACATCGATCAATAGATGGTATCAAACAATCATTTTACAATATATAATCTCCCAACCTATTACGAATTGACTTTTAAGATTTTCATTACTGAAAATATTCTCCCTACATTTATAACGGATATTAATAATGCTAAATTTAAAATTATATCTATACATCAAATGATATAATTGATATTTATTTGATTAAATCATTATTTTACAAGCAAACTATCTAATTCCTACAACTTTAAACGACTAATTGCTATTTCGCATGCCAAAAATAAAGTTATCAAATTAGTTTTAAGATGTGTTAACTCCATTATAGATAAATCAGGTAGATAAAATCGAGCAAACTGAAGCAATTTTTGTTTAACACATTTAAGCCAAAAAGGTTTTTCGTTTTTTTTTTTTAAAATATATATATAGGACAATACAAAACATAATGTCAAATCTATTTAGCCTAAAATAAATTATAAATTTATTCTTATCTTATTCATCAATATCATCTTAATCAATGAATAAGTAAATTAATATTTTATAGATATATTATATACATAACACTAAGTTATTTTTAAAAAAAATTCAAGGAAGTGGTTTCTCAATTAAATTTGTATTTAAAAGAGAGATCATGTATATAGTACTAAATATTTTTAAAATTTCAGGGGAACGATCGCACTCTTTCGAGACCATGTAGGTACGCCACTGCTCACATGTAGCGATGCATGCATCATTTAGATAACTATTTCATTTTTACAAATAATATATGGTATGTGAATTGTTATATTTTAGATGACAGCTAAGCTACCTTGTTTTCTTATTAGCTATTTTACTTGTTAACTAGTTCAACCTCAACCCCATGTTCCCTCTGATATTCAAAAAATGGTAACCAAAAAAAAAAAAAAGGAAAAAAAAGAAAGAAAAAAGAATGTCTTCATTGGATTTGACCCCTGTCATCGCGAAATACCAATCTATCATTTGACCCTTTTCTATAATATATAACTGCTTGCTGTATCTCGGTATCTCTTTGTATGTGTGAGTGGGCAATCAAGAAACGATGTGCAGCTACTGTGTGTAGTGTGCGTGTTTACGGGGAAAGATCCATTTTTTAAAGCGAATCTTGAATCTTCCAAGATTCGGAATCAAGTCTCTCTCGATACCCTTTTTGTTTTTGCGAAAATCAAGGAAGAAAAAAGGAGAAACTTTTTGTTTACTTCGGCATAATTTGTCTTTGCTTTTGGGGAAGGTGAAAAGAAAGATCTTTATCCCACTTCACACACACTTACTATGTGTAATGTTTGGTTGAATGACCGGAAAATCAGGTTCTAATATATAAATGGAGTTTGCCATGTGAGGCTGAGATTAATGGTGCTTGAGTTTCCTACTTTCTTGAGGATTAGTTCTCAGAAGTAAACAAAATCGTTGACCCACGTCTCTTGCTATTTTTGTCAGTGGCCACCAATCCAAGCGCAATTTATGTTCGTTAAATCATTTCCTTTTGATTGATTTTATTGGATTTCGGATTTCAAGAAATATATCCCATTTTCTTGGAAAGAAATATCGTGCATAAGATTTTATTATATTTGGTGTTTTATTGAAGAGACTCATGCTTTGTAAATTTGGTAATGTCTGATGAGATTTTTCTTCTTGTGACCTCATTGATCAGCTGTCTTGAATTTTCTAGTGGTTCGGTTGGAATTTTACAGTCTTGATCTTCTTATGAATTGTAATTGTGTATAAGTTTATAAGGTGTTGTCTGGTTTGGATTTTAGAAGATTTGAAAGGAGAGAAGGAAAGGAAAGGTGGTGATGAAGAATTCGGAATCGGAGCAAAATTTCTTCATCGAGAGTGAAGAAGAGGATGAGGAGAAGGCTTATAACAAAGGTGAAGATGGTGAAGATGGGAATGATTCGGATTCATCCTATTCCTCGAATGATAATGATTATGGCCATAGACAAAATAGCAAGCCCAATTCTTACACCACTTCTTGGCCTCAAAGTTATAGGTAACTGATGTTCTTTGTTTCTTTCTTTTTGAAATGAAAGGTTGAATGGCGTGAAGGCTTCATGAATGGATTATGTAATTTCCAGATGATGCAACCGCGGTTTCTTGAATTTTGAAGTCATTAATAAGGAAATGATGTCATATGATAATTTTCCAGTCAAATTGAAGTAATTAACTGTAAAACCTTTGTATCAGGATGAAGATAGTTCATGGATTAGATCATCAATATAAGGTCAAATTATTTGTGATATTTCTTTTCTGTTTTAGTTTCATACTCACTAAATCCACTGAAAATACTCCACAGGCAATCCATCGATTTATACAGTAGTGTACCATCTCCGAATATAACTTTACTTGGGACACCATCATTGGGACGTTTAGGCAGCTCCTTTCTCTCTTCGACTCTCACAAGGAGACATACTCCTGAAATATTGCCATCTCTGATTAAGCCTCTTATACCATCCGTAGAAGATGAGAAACCTCATGAAAGGCCTCCTCTGCCCTCAAGAAAGCCTAGTGTGACATTTGCCGGAAAATCCGGGGTTTCACACGAACTTCCCATTTCTCGCCAAAGTTCGTTTGGCCAAGCGGTGTTAAACGGTAGGATACCTTAACTTACATAAACAATTTAAGACCAACCGACCCTTCACTCCTTATAAACACAAAATGATTTATTTATGACGGTTTTATGCAGGAATGAATGTGCTATGTGGAGTTGGAATCCTATCTACTCCTTATGCTGTCAGAGAAGGTGGATGGGTTGGGTTGTCTATATTGTTCATCTTTGCTATTCTCTCGTACTACACGGGGATTCTTTTAAGGTCCTGTTTGGACAGTGAACCTGGGCTTGAAACTTATCCCGACATTGGCCAGGCGGCCTTTGGTTCTGTAGGACGTGTTGCCATTTCTGTGAGTCTTGCTGATTCAGTATTTTTTCTCTCTCCAGATCTAACTTCGTAATAGCTAATCAAGTAACACAGTATAAATACGAGTATTCAACACATATATTCTACGACATAACTGTTTTCATTAAGAGAAAAAAGGACAGATGAATTAATTTCAGGTGTTGATTTTCTTTCTTGGATGCAGATTATTTTATACGTGGAATTATATGTAAGTATTCTGCATACTCAGTGACATATGTAACATTCCTCTGTATTGAATGTTTCAGGCACGATGTGCATCTACGATCGTGCATGATCCAAATATATGTTCTTTAAATGTATTCTTTGCAGGCATGTTGTGTGGAGTATATTATTTTGGAGAGTGACAATTTGTCATCTTTATTTCCAAATGCACATTTGAACATTGGGATACTTGAATTAAGCTCTCACCATCTTTTCGCATTGATGACCACATTGGCTGTTCTTCCTACTGTTTGGTTAAGGGACCTCAGTGTTCTTAGCTACATCTCTGGTGAGCACAGATATTTCATTGTATTTGTCATATTTTTACCTCTTACCAGAAGCACTTTTTGAAGATTTTGAATCGACAATCCTGTTCTAATAACCAAAAGATATACCAATTTCAATGCAAAGACTTCGAAAAGTTCAGATTCTATAGTTACTGTAGGCTAATGTGACCTCCATCACACTTGTACGATCACAATGTTTGATTTGTTTTTCCTTCGATTTTGATAAGCTGGAGGAGTTGTTGCATCAATCTTGGTGGTGGCTTGCTTGTTCTGGGCTGGCTTAGTGGATCAAGTTGGCTTTCAGTCAAAAGGGACCGTGCTAAACCTTTCAACTCTTCCTGTTGCTATCGGTCTCTACGGATATTGCTACTCGGGACATGCTGTTTTTCCCAATATTTATACATCAATGGCAAAACCCAGTCAGTACCCTTACGTCCTCTTAACGAGGTTAATCAAAAACCTTAAAAATTAAAAACCTGCACTTTATTGGATATATATTTTCTAAGTTCCATACAGCGTTGCTTGATTGTGTGTTACAGAATATTATTTCTTATGAGTATCTGCTTTCTTGAACTCGTGTTTCGGTTACCAATGCAGCTTTGGGATATGTACTGTGATGTATGCTGGAGTTGCTGTTTTGGGATACACGATGTTTGGAGAATCGACACAATCGCAGTTCACCCTCAACATGCCTCAAGATTTAGTCGCATCTAAAATTGCTGTCTGGACTACGGTGTGTACACTCATGTTACTCTTTTCTTGTAATATTTTATACAATAGATCCATTGTAATAAACTCTTTTGTACATCTGTGATCATTGCAGGTGGTCAATCCGTTCACAAAATATCCTTTCTTGATTCAATAGCTTGATTAATCCACAGTGCTGCTTCATTAGTAACCCTCTATTTCAGACATCAGATGGGGTTTTACATCGTTTAATTTTGACTTTCCTGGTTCGTTTAGACCTTAACTATGATTACATATGCATTAACCATGTCTCCCGTGGCAATGAGTCTCGAGGAACTGATCCCATCAAGCCGCACGAAATCTTTTATGTATTCCATCATCATAAGAACAGCACTGGTGATATCTACTTTGATAGTGGGTCTTAGCATACCCTTCTTTGGTATGTTCTCACTTTTCACTACTATGGTATTCTCGGATTCATATAAAAACGACCTCTATCGCGCTGTGCTCCGTCTTTGTTACTTACCCTCTTCGAATTGCTTTTTCATATTCCTGAATGTGATGTCTTCTTTCTGGGTAAACCTTTAGCACATTGTTGTGTATCATTTCTGCGATGCAGGTTTGGTGATGGCGTTGATCGGTTCTTTATTCACCATGCTAGTGGTAAGTTCTTGTCATAGCATAACAACCTATGTCACTGAAAATCAACTGCTCTACCACTGTGCTAATTGGTCCTTATTGCTTTTGAACTCATGTTGCAGACCTTGATTCTCCCGTGTGCTTGCTACTTGAGCATCTTAAGGGGGAAAATAGACTTCTTTCAGGTAAAAATCTGTCTCCCTCGCCTGCATAACGAACAATTTTCAGCTCTTAGTTAACCAAACGTTTTTTCTTGCTATTCCTTTTATTTTACAGGGATTCATGTGTATAATAGTCATCTGTGTAGGCGCCGTATCGTCGGCATTTGGAACATACTCAGCAGTCTCTAACATAATCCAAAGCTTGAGCTGACATTGCACAGGACGCCACATGCTCGTCCGGTCTCCTAAATCGCTTCTGTGATCACAAATACATGTCTTCAGTAGTACAAAATTCTACTTTTTGTGTGTGTGTTTGTGTGTGTGTCCACTACAATTTTCCAATAGCGCTGGTCTAATGGTCTTAGAGAAATTTTGTGATGTACCTTAAATAAAAAGTAAGCTACCCAACGTTTTCTATTTTTATCATTAGCCTCGCTGTCAGTTTAGCCGAGTCCTTTCGTTTTACTACGTAAGAGTACGAAGTTTGTTGAACTCGGAACTATGGTATGAGTTTTACTTTTATTTATCCATTTTGGCATTTCAGTGTTTGACTAAGTGATTCTATCATTTACTTTTTACCAAAATCATTTGGCGAATCAGAAGCATCATATGATCAGCTTTTCGATATGACTTAAATTAGTAGGCAGAAGTTAGCGCAGAATCTTGATTTAAATAATGTGCACATTTAGCCAAAAGCCAAAAATCAAAAAAAAATTTCAATGATGGCAAACGCTCCAAATCAAATTACATACAATTTTGAGAGGCTCGAAAAGGTCCCTTGGGAAGAAATGAAGAGAAGGCATTTGACAAAAAAAAAAATGGAAATCGAAGGAACAGAGACAGACTTGTTTCATTTTTCTCTTCCAGTTCCGAAATGACTAAAAGTTTTGACCACACCTAAAATTTGAACTACCACAACCTCGAATGTCATTTATTATTTCGCACTTTTTAATTTTAAAAAAAATCAAAATATCAATCAATAGTACATAAGCATTGAAGTTGATTTCATGCTCTTGATCATTTGCAGAAATGTCAAGACGTGAATCGAGAGAAATGATTCGAATATACATATCATCGTATATGAATCTAAACAAGCTTTGAATATTTCTTTTCTGGACTCTATCAAGCTTAAACAATCATCTACAAGTTACACATTTACGTTTTTGTTATCATAAAACACAGCATATAATTCTTCCACTACTGCAAGGATCAAACAAGACCTTGATAAAAATTGGATTTTTCAACCATCGAGACTCTTTTTCCCAGCAAGATCTTCAAGAGTGAGATTTAAAGAATCAAGAGATCCCTTCTTCACTTCCTCCCCACGGGCAGCCAGAAACTCCTCAACACTACCAGGTTCCCCAAACCATCCCAATCTATCAGCAATAAGGTGCAAGTTGTTGCATCCGTCGCATCTGGCCACCACCACACCTTTATCATATGATTCGCGGCAGATTGTCTTCATGGATCTCGTATCGCAAACTTTGCACGTAAATATCATAACACGGTCATGTCTTTCAGATATCTTCAATTTGGAGTTTATGACATGTTTTATGTCAGTCTTGTTATCGGTTGGATTGGAGTCATACGTAACTTCGCCAGAGTCAGGCTTTGAGCAGCAAGTTCCTAAACGACTTTCAGCCACATTGGTAGCTTCTGCAAGTGTTTGACATGTTCTGGTATACTTTCCGTAGCTGCGATAAAATGAGCTCCAAGCAGGATGAAAATCCCCAAACAGTTCTGCAAAATGAGAGAGTTGCATATGAACCCAAATTTCAATTTTCAGCACTAGGCAACGCATGAAAGGATGCTTTAGACGTGCCACTTTAAAAAACGAAAGTCACACAATGTAGTGATCACAAAAAGTTTATCTCTAGAACATGAAAACTTTCAGATGTTCACAAGAAATTAGCACATTCAGTCATGAAAAAGGTAAAAATATGGTATAAGTGGTTTCTAGTTTAGCTAATATCTGGAATTCTCATCAAACGAAAAACAATTTCAAGTTAATTCCAGTTCACTTATTAAATAAATTTCTATTCTATTATCACTTTTCAGTGCAAAAGCTATATAAATCATAACAATTCAAACCTTAATTAGCAAATAAAAAAGATTTAAACTTGAATATTTCACAAAATACAACTCCCTAGCCAATTATCCAATTAACAATACTTCACCGAAGGCCTCCTTTTCTCGTCGTACGATTCGCTATCCCTCCTACTTAAGATTCAGCTCAATTATTTTCACAAAAAGCGGTAATTTATACAGCAAACAGCGCAGATCATCAGCGTTCGAACGCAAATGTAAACAACAAAACACATTAAAATCTTGAGAAGAATCACCTGCGGGTTTAGGGTTTTTGTGATAACTTGCAGCAAGAAGAGAGAGAATTCGCCGAGCCGCCATTTCTTATATCTCTTGAATAATTTCTCTTCTGAATTTAGGAATTATATAACTAACTTTTTCTTCAAGTTTTTTCGATATTTTTCTAAAAATAATAATTGTGAGTTTTTAGTCATTAAAATATTTATTAGGTTGCATTTAGAAAATGAGTAGGCCTATGATTTCACGTATATTTTTATGAAATGAGTCGATTCGTTCATATATAAAAATGAAAATAATATTTTTAATACAAAAAAATGTTGTCATGATTCGGATTGGAATAAAACTGATTTGTGATTCAATTTTATATGAATTTTTTTCTTAGAAACAAAATGCTTAGGATCGGGTTTTCTCTCCGCATCATATTTTTGACTCCATGTTTTTTTTTAAAAAAAAAAAATTAATTACAAATATAAATATATAAAATGGAGCCGATGGGAATTAGAGGTGTCGAAACGGGCCAGCGAGGCGGGCCGACCCACAACCCGTCACAACCCACTATTAGACGGGGCGGGACGGCCCACTTTTTAGGCTGGTTGGAAAAACATCAACCCAACACACCTATTTTAGATGGCGGAACGGGGCAACCCAACAAGTCTACGTGTAATTTGGCGGGTCAACCCGCAACCCACCATAACACACTATTAGACCGGGCGGGGCGGTCCACCTTTAGGCGGGTTGAAAAATTATCAACTCAACCCACCTATTTTGTATGGTAGGACGGGCCAATCCGACAGACCTAACCCATTTTGACACCTCTAATTGGAATGACAAAATTAATTTTTTTTTTTTAAAAAAAACAAATCGAATTCGTAACATTTATAAGGATTGCTTAAACATTTGACTCTTTGTTTCGCGGCACTAATAAAATTAAAGCTAGCCATTTTGTAAAATTAAACCCAACAAAATTCGTGTAAAATTTTGTAAAACCAAGCGATTGCCGCTTTACCAAAGCTATATCTGGTGGTAATGATGCAATCCAAATTTTTTAAACCGCGTAGCAGCAGCAGGGACAATTATTGCACCCCAACAATTTTTCTCCCAATAATTGCACTCTTTGCAATCAGTGAGAATTGAATCAATGACCTTGGCTCTGATACCAATTGTAGGACCGAGAACTTGCCGATTTACCAAAAGTTATTAATGATGGTAATGGTGCAACTCAAATCTTTTAAATCGCGCAGCAGCTCAAGCGTCACAGTTCAAGCGTTCTCCCCAGCAGGGACAAATATTGTACCCCAATACACAAGAACGGATCTAGTTTAGGTCAGTCATAGGCTGTAGCCCACCCCAAATTTTTGTTGTCAAATATGTATATTTTTTACTTAGTCCACTAAAACTCATTTTTTCCACACCCGAAGCCCAGCCCATCATTAATTCTAGCGTACAACTTCATGTTATCAAATTTCACTTTTTTCTCCAATTTTTTTTTAAAATTTTGGCAATTCTAATCTCTTTCTATGAGAAGTGTTGGTGTGACACTATACACATCAAAATTGCATTGTTTTCATGTCATCTTAAAGTCAAATAAAGACTAAAATTACAAAAAACAAAGTTGACAGACTAAAATTGAAATATGACAACATAGATCACCAAAGTCGCAAAGAGACAAATACATAGGATCGAAAATAAATTTTCTATTTTTAATTGTATAATGTAATGAATTTATATATATATATATATATATATATATATATATATATATATATATATATATATATAATTCTCTTGTAATAATATATAATTTATCACATTAAATTCAAGCTCATGCCCAACTTTTAATTCCTGGATCCGTCCCTGTCAATATATTTAAAATATTACCTAACAAAAAAATAATATTTTTCATCTTTTTATTTTTTAAATTTTAAATTTTAGTTATTTAAATAAATTATATGTATATTTTAATGCATGTACGTAAAAATTTTTAATACATAAATGTTTTTATTTTATATAATTTACATAAATGTTTTTATTTATATTAATTATTTCGTGTTATTTTTAGATGAATTAATATTTGAAAGTTTGGATTAAGATTAAAAAAAATAACATTCAGGAATTTAAAAATTATAAAAAAAATAGATAAAATATGATAAAGAATAATAGATAAGTGATGTAATATTGTTGGAGATAAATTTGAAAGATTTTTTTAAAGAAAACGGGGATTCGAGGATATTCCTATAAAATCAATTAATATTTAATCAAAATGATTGAAAAATAGTAAGTAAAGATTAAAGAACGTAGATTTTTAATTAAATAGTAAGATGGTGTGTGCGTGTAATATATATATAAATATATATACAAACTTTCAATTAATTGGTGAAGTTTGATTTGAAATTATCATTATCTCCTAACTTAATTTTTAATAAAACCAAAAGTATTGGGAAAAATAGTCATTTTATACAGTTTCTTTTTTTCTAGCCATTAAAAACTCACTTTGTGCCCTTTGATATTATTTTATTTACAAATATGACACTCACTTTATAAGATATATATATTTTTTGTGAATATTTGTTTAGGAAAACGTTATATTTTATTATTTTTTAATTTTATAATTTATTATTTATTGTTTTATTATTTTTTAATTTTACAATTTATTATTTATTGTCTTTTAAAAAAAAAAACGAATTGTACGATCACACAACGCGTGCAGCGGAATACTAGTATATATATAAAGTTAAACCTTTGATGATATGTTGGTGAATCTTTATAAAAAAAAATCCACAAGTATCCCTTTTCTCTCATATTTCACTCCCTATAGGGAGAATTATATTTTTGGTCCTGTGATTTTCACATTTTCTATTTTTTGTCTCGTTAAAAGTAAAATTTGTATGTTTAGTTCTGTAACTTGCATTATTTTTCATTTTTTAGTCCCGTTAACACTCAATTTACTTTTTCTGCAACTTGCATTATTTTTTCATTTTAAGTCCTGCTAACACTCAATTCATATATTGTTAATATGACCAAAAGTGAAAAGACATGCAAGTTACAGGACAAAAAATGCAAATTCATCTTTAACATGACCAAAAATTAAAAAAAAATCATGTAAGTTACAGCACTAAAAATACAAATTTACTGTTAACAATATTAAAAAATAAAAAATGTATAAATTACAGGATTAAAAATGTAATTCTCTATTTATTATATTTATCTTTTTATTTGTTTAAAGAGATATTTTTTTTAAAAGGCCTCTGCAAAACTACCATAATCAAGTTTGACTTTATATTTATTTATTTTATCAAATTAGCCTTTTAATTACAGTAAAATTTATTTTAGTACACGAACTATTGGTAAAATGTCAAATTGATACATGAACTATTGAAAATGATTTAATTGGTACATGATCAAGTTTTAAAGACAAATTTACTCTTTACCTAAATTATTTTATAGTCCAATGTTTTTGTAAAATTAAAATAGATACATGTTTTTTTTCAAAATTAGTTTATTACAATTATAAGCATAAATTTATATTTATTTAAATTTTATATTATAAAAAAGAAATCGAATTCATTGTACGAAAATATTATAAATATCAATTAATACAAACATAAACATATACATACATATGTATATAATAATTGATAAATTATATATTCAAAATAATATATTAAAAAATATATAATAAATGAGTTTTTCTTTTTATCTATGTTATAATATTACTATTTATATTAATAAAATTTAAAAATGATATATATATATGTGTGTGTATGTCTCTTTTCATTTATAATATACAAATTTTACGTTGAATATTTTTTCGAATATATGATATATAATTTCATTTTATAGTATAGTAATTAGTAAATATGAATTTATTTTTACATTTGTAATTAATAAAATAATTTAAAATGTAAAATATGTATGTAGTTGGATTTAATAACATTATTGGACTTAAATTTTTTTAGTAAATGGCAAAATTGACTTTTGAGTTTGATCATATACCAATTAAACTATTTTCAATAGTTCATGTACCAATTTGACATTTTATCAATAATTCATGTACCAAAATAATTTTTACTCCTTTTAATTATGTTCAATTCGGTTTAGTTCAATTTATTTTCCCATCACCAATCTCTCATTAGATTTTATCACAACCTTATAACATTTCCCTCTCAAGATAATTTTCTTCTCTGCATTTTTTTTATATTTTTTTAATTCTCCCACATTTTCTCATTCTTTTTTCGCCCGAAATATTCTTCCTTTATGTTAATGGAATATATAAATATGTGTGTGCCAGTATATGTGTATGGAAATATTGTAAATATTCATATTCGAGAAAAATAAAGAAAACGAACGTATAGATAGAGACAACATTAGTATAGTATTAAATACACCCAAAAAAGATATGTTATATAAAATATCATAATACACTAATTCATATTAAATTTTGATTATCTTATTATCAATAATATAAAATATCATAATACACTAATTCACGTTCTATATTAATAATAAAATCTAAATAGTTAAATAAATCTGATTAATATATCAATTACATACTAATTTATTATTTTCCACTTACTAAATTATATAATAATTATAATTTTAATAGTTTGATACATCCGAAATTTGGTAATTGTGCGAGAAACCAAATTCAAAATCTGTAAATGTTTACTTTATAGATAACTATTTTTTTATTTGTGTAATCATCGAATAAATTTGTTTTCAAAATATTTGCAAATGTAGTTTTTTTTTTGGTATAATTTTTTTTTTTGTTTGCAAATGTATTTAATATTATGTGATTTTTGTATAAAGTTTGTTTTTTTTGTTTGCAAATGTAGTTAATATTATGTGATTTTTTGTATAAAGTTTGTTTTTACGTTATTAATAAAAAAACATGTATCGATATAACTGTTAAGAAATTAGTTGTCTAAGTTTCGGTGTTTAACAAAACGATGTCGCACATCAACAACAGCAGAAAACCGCGAAGCAGAAAAGCTTAAAACAACAGAAGTAGAAGTAGAAGCAAAAACTCAAATAAACAGACATTAAGAAAATATCAGATCAGATTAGAACATCTTATTAACCAGTCCAAGCTGTTACTCAAAGGTCTCTAGTACACTGACTTGTGCAGTGTACCTCTCTACAATAAACTAAACGACAAGAAAATGACTATTAATCAATGGATGCATTTGAATCAAGACGACTGTTATCTTGCAGCTATAAAAAGAGACCACAACATTCAGGACAAGACACCGACTCTCAAGAACTCACATCACTTACAAAGAAACAACTAAACACTTTCAGTTGTTATATACATTCAAGAAGAGTTTAACACTTACAAAAGAAGATTATTTACAAAAGCCGAAGAACACTAGCACACGCATCAAGATATATACAACAGATCTTTTAGGATCACTTTGTATTATGTGTTGAGTTCTACAATCTCTGTAAACTAATCAGTTGTGTGAACTGACCAAAACACTCGTGTAAGAATCAGTGGAGAACTGATTTATAGATACCAGTGTTCTAAATGGCGGTCGAGGCGGCGGTCGAGGCGGCCGCCTAGGCGGTAGGCGGCCCTCGACCGCCATGCCTCGGCATGAGGCGGTCGTTTCAGGCGGCCCAAGCTGCGAGGCGGTCGAGGCGGACGGCGAGGCGGTCGAGGCGGGCGAGGCGGGTGCTCGGGCGGTTGAAGCGGTTGAGGCAGCCAAGGCTTTTTAAATTGAGTCAAGGTCCATAGTCAACTAATTTTAAATTCTAGTCAAAAGTCAATACATTTTAAAATCCTAGTCAAAGTTTATCTATTTTAAAACCCTAGATCTTGACTGATTTCAAAAACACTAGCCACTTTTTTTCGTTTTTGCTCTCCCACCCTCCACCACACACCTCAGCCGCCTGCCGCCGCCCATAAAAATGCTTTAAAAAAATTCAACCGCCTAGGCGGTGCCTAGGCGGCCGAGGCGGTAGGCGGTCACGGACCGCACCGCCACCGCCTCCCGCCATTTACAACACTGATAGATACTAGGAGTCTCAGTTGTAGGCAGTAGAATAAGTCCTAGCTGAGGTGAGGTGTTGCAAGGGTTGTAATATTCAAAGTCTTTTAGTGGTACCTTTTGGAAGAACCAGAAGAAGGAGTGACGTAGGAGCAGTCGAGTCTCCGAACATCCAAAAACAATCTTTGTGTCATCTACTGCTTTTATACTCATTATCATACTCCAGTAGATCCATATGATGTCAGTCAAATCTCCAAGTTTACCTTATCCCTTACTTTTTGAAAAATAACTTATAAGCCATTTGAAAAACATTTTACCAAGCAAATTTTGAAAACTTATAAACTCCAAATCAACTTATTATAAATTGTTTTGTAGAGCTTATAAGTTCAGTCAAACATTCTTTTAGTCCAAGATTTTTTTTTGTGATTTTTTTTTTCCATTTTAGCATTTCAATTTACAGTATGAAGAGTCATTTATTTATACAATCATGATATTAATATAAAAGGGTGTCATATAGTGATACAAGTCTCGTATTTAAGACTCATCCCAAAGTATTTTTTTTAAATAAAAAAAATCTAAACACAAATAACTTTAATTTCACTTAGACTTGCACAAAGAAAATTGAATACAAAGGAGAGATCAAATATCACTTTCTATCATTCCCAAAGATATAATTTTGTGAGGTTTATACTAGGGTAATATTTAGAAAAATAGATACCATCCACCTGTGCTTCCCAATAGCATTCACCTTCGGTACACCTGTTGTTGTTAATATTGAAAACTTCAAACGCACGTTGCTTCGAACCCCACCACAGATGACAGAAGAATAAAGTATCTTTGAAAACAGCAGTGCAGAAATGAAAATAAAAATTGTTATTGGCACTAATAGTTTGGATTCCCAAATCGTCATCTTTCGATGCACAATGAGCTACGAGGGGTTCAGTATTTGGGCCGAGATTATTAGCAACATGAACACGAATTTTATCTCCTAGGATACAAATTGCATTTGATTGGAAATAATTAGATGTTATGCATAGGAAAAGAAGTGAGAAGACCTTCATTATGGTGGTGTGGTATACATTCCACGAAAATGGTCAATATTTTTTAATGTATACTAATGATGTGGGGAAATTGCGATTTGACCCCTACCCAAGTGAAATTGTGCCAATTACTCCATGAAAAAATGAAAACAATTTACAAAACCCATTGATTGAATTAACACACTCAAAAGGCAAAAACAAATATAATTTGAAAAATATAGGGTGTGTTTAACCATATGCTCACATTGTTGGATTTTTACATAATTTCAAAATTAAAGAGCTCAAAAATGCATCTACCTTGCATTATTGCATTGATTACTTCAATCTTTTTTCTTTCTTTCTTTCTCGAAAAAATGATTACTTCAATCTTGATTACACAAAGAAAGGAAAACATATATATAATTTAAAATAAATGCAAACGAAAAGAAGAAAGGTAAGGTAATATGATTGTACTTGCATCCACAAGCTAGCTATAAGTCAATTTGTTATCAGATTTCATGAAAATGGCTTCATGCGTTCGCAAAATACAAATCCAATCATACTTTTATTCAATAAATTTTGAAAAGATATTGGTAAAAAATGTAACCATAACTACACGAAAATATTCTTCCATGGACTTGTGGAAATTATTTGACATCATCTTTATAGGATATGATATACAAGACTAAAACTGATAATATGCAAAGATTAGTAATTACAAGCTAAAAGCCTAAAACCCATAATCATATTATTCATATAATATATATTCAAAACTAATGTTCACAAATGCCAAAAAAACAAAAAAACAAAGAAACCAAAACAAAACAAAACAAAACAAAACAAAACAAAAACAACTAAGGTTCACACTACACAGTATAATGTCAATAACAAATTAAAGAGAATATTATGTGAATATTTTTGTATGTAATTTATAAGCAAAATTGCAATCTTTTATTTTCACCCCTCGCCAGCACTGGGAGTCTGGGACTGCACTATTTGATACTGATTCTTTTTTGTTCAAGGCAATACGAGAAGCATTCTTTTATAAAAGGTGACAAAAATGAAAGTTTAAGGATGTTTTTTGCCAAATCTTGTTCAATACTGCATAGTGAGCTATGTAAATGCGTTGAAGTACACAAACCTGCAGCAACGTGCAAGAGTTAGCATTGTAACAGAGCATAATCGAATCGAGGTGGCACACAGCCACGTTGTTTGAGTTGCGAATCTAAAACATCCAATACCGAGTATATCTCATCAGATGCTGGGTGGTATTTATCACAAGCAGCAAACTGATACATTTTCTTGGTCACTTCAATCCAACTTGAGCCTGCAGATGCTTTCTCAACTCCACGTTCCTTCATGTTTCTTCTAATCCGTGCAACGTCGCTCCATCGGTTCCCTTCAGCATACATGTTAATCAAGAGAGTGAAATGCCCACTATTGTTCGGCTCCAGAATATTTAGTCTATCCGCTGCAACTTGAGCGATCTCCAAGTTTTTATGAAGCTTACAACCGCCTAATAAAGTGCCCCAAACTACAGAATTCGGCTCCACTCTCATGTTTCTAATCAATTCTAGTGCTTCTTCGAGTAAACCAGCTCTGCATAAAAGGTCGACCATGCATCCGTAGTGTTCAATCTCGGGAAGAATGGAGTACTTGCAAGTCATGTCGAGGAATTTTTTTCGACCCTCTTCGACAAATCCTGCATGAGTACAAGCAGCAAGAACATTCAAGAATATGACACCATTTGGCTCGATTTTCTCCTGTTCCATTTTGTCGAACATTACTAATACTTCTTTGGCATATCCATGGAACGCAAGGCCATCCAATACAGAACTCCAACAAAACAGATTTTTCTCATGTAATTTGAAGAACACCACTAGAGCCCTCTCCAATACACCACATTTTGCATACATATCAATCAACGCTGACCCTATATAAACATCGAGGTCAAATCTGTTGTTCATTACATACAAATGCATCTCCTTTCCTTGATCCAGCGCCCCAAGATGAGCACAAGCAGATATTACCGTGGCCATAGTCACTTCATCGGGTATAACTCCAACGCCCTTCATTTCATGAAAAACGTCCAATGCCTTTTGATAACGATTGTGTTTAGTGTAGCAATGTATCATAGTCGTCCAAGAAATCAAGTCCCTTTTAAGCATCTTACAAAACAACTCCTCTGCAGATTCCACGACCCCAGCTTCCACATATCCCTGAATCATTGTATTACAAACCGCGGTACCCTTTTCCGGCATTTCATCGAACACCCTTCTGGCAGAGCACAGGTCTCCATCGCGAATATGCGCGGAAACAATCGCAGACCAGGCAAAACCATCTTTTTCATGCATTTCATCAAACACCTTTCTCGAATCACATATCCTGCAGAAACTCGAGTAAAAATCAACAAATGCAGTCTGAACATGAACACTTAACCCCAACCCATTCTTCCAAACCTGTCCGTGAACGCATTCCCCAAATCCTACAAAAGATAAAACTCTACAGCTCTTGACGACCGCTGGAAATGTATAACTGCTAGGAGACACGCCATTCCTCAACATTACTGTATAATACCACAAAGCTTGAAGAGGGCGAAAACAATTTACCAAGGCGCCGATTAATGCATTGTAGACGAATATATTGGGATCTTCCACCTGGGTAAAGCTGAAAAGGGCAGCATCTACACGATGAAAGCTGGAGCAAGCAGAAATGTATTGGTTGATCAAGAAGCAATCTTGGGCTGCATTGTTCTTGAGCATCATGCAGTACCATGATTCCAGCTCCTTCAAACTCGAGCATCTTTTCAATTGGTTGGCTACAAATCTTGCATGCCATGGCATGAGAATAACTATAACTTTAATTTATTATTCAACGATTCTGATTTCATAACCAGTCATCAATGATGGTTATATAATCAATACGGAAGCTCAAAAAATGTCGTAAAAAATATTATTTGTTTTCTTTTAAAAAAAATCCAAATAAAGACCTTTTCTTTTCTTTTCTTTTTTTCTTTTTTTTTTTTTAAAAAAAAGACTTTCATAAATAACATATTAAGAAAAAAAGGTTTCAAAAAAAGTAAGGAATTGAAAGTTCAAAATCTTCATTAAAATCCAAACTCAATCCCCTAGCCGCAAGAAAGTGAAAGGAGCGGGGGATTTTCTATCCACGTATATCATGAATAAATAATGCCCACATATATAGACATGCATATATATAATAATATATAGAGTGATAAAATTTTGATCCCCTCTATATGCGACCATTAGTGGGTTTTAGTAGTGTAAAAAAATAATAAATAAAAAACCATTAAAACCCGATGCATATATATAATATATACAGATATAAAATTTTGATCCCATGCACCTATATATATGTAGAGATAAAATTTTGCCTAAGTGCAGGAAATCTGTGTGCGACAACTAAAACACGATAGTTGATTTTAGTGGTGTAAAAAAATAAAAATAAAAAAACCATTAAAACTCGATATCGAATTTTAATGAACGGCACACAAATTTTCTTCACCCTAAGATGCAGGAGATCATTTTTGTATAGAGATAATAGTGAAGATTACATGTTTTACATCTCAAATGCATTTTTGAAATAGTTTTTTCATATAAAATAGATGGACAATTTTGTAGTTTTAAATATAAACCAATATATAACCTTGGGTATCACATCGACAAAAAAAAAAAACAAACAAATTAACCGTGCGCAAAAATGTAAAGAGCAAATATCATGAATAAATAAGATAAAGAGTAAATAATGTTTTAAAAAAAATATACAATGAATAAATAATGGTTTACACATTAGCTACATCATGTTCATTCCGCGGTGAGACTCGAATTCCAAAACATCTCCATGGGACGCAGGCCCCGCACCATATGATGCGTTATATCCATAATTATCAAACATCCTATCATCTGGAGGGAAATGACCACTTTCTCGTCCTCTAAACGTCTCTGTGGTCGAACCCCATGGAGCAGGAGACATGATGTTCGAGCTATTGTAGGTTTCTTGATTCATGGTATGACTTTGGGGTGAGTTTCCAGTAGGCCTTCTGTTGCCAGAATTCGTGGTGGTCAAGGAAATGGACACTGATTGTTGTTGCTGCTGTTGGTTCTTCATTGGTGACTTTGGCCGGAGAGCCTCGATTTCAGGAGTTGTTTGGATAAGGTGTGGTGCCTCCGGTGGAGGATTCCTTCCTCCAACTCCAGCCCAAACTTTTCCATCCTTATCAGCAAAATTCCTGATGTATGCCTGAAATGTAAATCAATCAGTGAGTGGCGATAAAAGATCAACCACACTAGCATAAGCAGACCTGGACAGATAATTTTCAGATCTTGTGTTGTTTTTAAAGAATGAACCTTGTCCTCCAGCTTTCCTAACATAATTTTGTAGAGAAAAGCTCGTGGTAACTTTTTTTAAGCATTTGCAAACACTGCCTAATTTTGCCACCTACCGCTAAGCTTATGAGGCATTCCCTAAACAAGCTAGTAAAATACACAAGTGAGGCCTGGTAGAAAACTCATGGGCAATTTTGTCCCTATTGCACCTGGTAAAATACTCATATTACAATTCTTATGGTTGGATCTTGTGGGTTCAATGCATGTTCTATCCAATATTTAACCTACTGGAACCAACCACAAACTGATATATCTAATTTTGTATGGCATGACGAGTCCTTTGTTGTATTCACAAAGGGCTGCATCCAGAAGGTATCCTGGGCGTGCAGGCCGCACCTAGAGCCAATGGCGAAGCCAGAAATTTTAGTCTACCCGGGCTAAAATTCTAAGCTCTCGTATCCTTCAATATTTTGAATTGAGCTACCCGGGTTAACATCAAATTAAACCAAAATTATTCAAAATTTTTATACACAAAATTCAAAAAAAAATTCGGGCCACCCGGGCCAAATGTGCAGCTTTACTAATCATGTCTTTTGTAAAAAAAAAATTAAACATCATGCTAACATTAAAAACTTTTAAATATGATTTCATAAGATTTCTTGATAATTAATCGAAAATGCTATTTAAGTAGAAAGTTTTTTGTTATTTTCAAAATTTTATGGTGTTGTATATATATATTTTTTTGACGGAATTTTTAAAATTAGCCGTATATGGTCATTTTATTATACCATGGCACCAAAATGTTTACTCTCCACTTGTATACTGATAGGGTCAATTATTTGGAAACATAAGAGGCAAAGATATGGCCACTGAACTTTGAAAAGCCAAAGGGCACGTGGCAAAAAAGATAGTCCAAACATACCTCGGAATTGAAATTTGATGAGGATAATCCTTTGCCAACTGTTAACCAACCAGAACGTATGTTATGGTCTTCTCCGAAAAGCTCGACCCTTCTTCGTCCAAGGGCAAAATGCTCTATGATTCGGTACATATCCTCGGGCTTTGCAGTTGAACCTACAATTTCATTGCATATAAAATCAATAATGCCACCAACAACAACGAAGCCAAGAGAAGAAAAGTTTATTAAATATCCGTAAAGTAATCGAGGCATGAGGTGGGTAGTGGTACGGGGATACTCCACATATAAATAAGTTGCAGCAGAATTATGTTGGAACTCATCATTTTACCATTATAATATATAATATTATATCGCCCTATCAACACTTTGAAAAATGCGTTTGGCACCCTCACACCATTTAATCGTGTAAATTTGAGCAAAAATCCAAAAATGAAAAAAGCAGTATGAAGACTTGCATTGAAACATAATTTGAAGATAAAATGGCCAAGCGATACAACACCAAAGGCTGCTTTGTGTTAGAGCCACAGCAGAAGGTAACTCATTGAACACATCCAAATATTTTACATCACAAATTACAGGGGTACCTAGACATCTAGGTAACAGAAGCGAATAAACAGGATAATGATGATATTGATCTTTAATTGGAGCTAAAGTTTATGCAGCCATAAGAGCACAAGAGACAACCGACCCACACTCGCCCTCAATCAGATACTTCCCAATCTCCACTATATTAGAGCATCACAAAGAATGGAACATGTACTCTGTGTGTGTGTGTGTGTGTGTGTTTACAGGATAAAAATAGCACTAAAAATCAATATATCAGTTGATTACAAGAACGAGGGAAAGAAATGTCTACCATTTTCTAGAGCCAAAAGGCAGCAATTCTAAAATATTCTATGGCATGATTCAGTCACGCAAGAACCAGTTATGTGGAAAATAAGAAGAGGGAGGTAAACAAATAATCTCATGGCTTCATTTCCTCGTAACAACTCCAAGGTAAACCAACATTATACAGAGAGAGAAAGGTGATGACACTCTATACAGCTATAAGATAAAAACACAAATCACAATTGTGCAAACAACAAATCACAACTGCCGACACCTATCTAAGAGAAAAGGAATTACAAAGGGATGGTGATTTCCAGAAGAAACTTCCAGAAGTGAGATATTACTATACCAGGAAGCTAAAGTAAAACAAGCTTATCTAAGTGCAAGATCAACCTTACCATAAGGAGGCTCCTCTGCAATTATTACGTCTGTGTCAATGTTGGCATGAATAATATGACCATCTGTACTGCGACGTACAGTCCCTTTTATGCCCATCAGGCAATGTTCCTTCATAACAATATCATTTTTTAAAAAAAACACTATTCAGAACATAGAAATACAATAATAGCACCCATTTACCCACATAAAAGCATACACAACCACAAATGGAGCCAAGGAAGCATCATGATATATATCAGAACACAACAGTTATCGGGACATATTTCATACTCATTGGTAAACTTTATTAGGAATAGTATATTGTTAAGAAACTATCCTTATTGCAGATTGGATTACTGATATATGTAGTATCCAACCACTACGTTTCCTATTTGAACGTCATAAATTGTTCCAAAGAAATGAAAATCGGGTTCAAAGTTTGTTACAGAAAACATTACAAATGTAAAATACATGCCTGCTACGTATCACATGTTTAGTAATCGGAACTCTTCGTTCTTTTTATTTAAGCCTCTAAAATTTTTCGTGTAAGTTCTAAAAATGTGAGCAAATTATAATTATGGTTATAGAAACTGAAGCTAAGGAAGTTCTTTTTGCTATGGATTAAAACAACAACTAAATCTTTTTATCACAAATGGTTATTAGTTTTCTAAACTTCTTAAGTAATAACCCAAACACGTTTTTTCATGGGAAAGACTCGATGACTGCATCAATTTTGAGCCGGAGGTCTCCTCGTGCTTGATGTCTAATTTGAAGTCATGTCCGAATGCATTTCAATAGGCCCTCAATCATTTATACCAATTAGTTTTGACATTTTAATTTGTATAAACAAAAGAAAAGACAACACAGGAAGTCTAGGAAGACATCAGCATCGTGCATTATTAAATAGAATGCTTTCAGCCTAACCTTTGAGCGCTGAACTAAAGTATGAGAATCATGACGTAAGCCAGGAGTTGCATTAGTTTTGTTGGTCTTCACCCAACATATATCTTCACATCTGCGAAATCCCCACTAAATATACAACAGTGGATACTGACAGTTAATTATACAAATTCTGAAATGGAGAGGAAATGGATCACTGCGACCAAAAGGAAGCAAGAGAAAAAAACAAAGACGACAGATATGAGCTGACTTCACCTTTTTAAGACATTGCCGACCTTGCTCTAGCCCAACACCAGCGCCAACCCATAGGAAAATGAAAGATGGAGTGTCAGCAATTGCCTATGAACATATTAGGAAAAGGAGAAGGAAAATCAAAATCTATCAAGTGAAGCAGCAGTTTATTCTTAACCAGTGAATGGAGCCTTCACATGCATAATACAGACAAAAGGAAAACACCTCAATTTTTAGATTCATTATTTCTTCAAATGTCCAGGATTCCATATGTTCAGTGACGCCAGGAGCTCGATGAACATATTCCTCCCAGGGTGGGTCTACAAGAATGACATCGAACTTGGTTCCAAAGAACTCCTGAGAGAGCACCTGCTCTCGCAGGTCACACTTGTAGTACATTGGATGTGAAGCAGATTTTGCAACAATTTCATCCTTTCTCTGGATAAGATCTCGAAGCTTTGGATAGTCTTCCACAACACTAGTGAGTTCCAGCTCTCTAATAAAATTCTGAGGCCGCATGCCAGTGTCAACAAAGTTTTGAGAGTAATCATTCTGCTCCCCTCTAGAGGGAGCTCTGCCAGGGGGTCCATTAGATCTACCAGGAACCCATCCTCCAGATGATTTATCCTGCAGCTGCCCACGAACCATTGGAGCAATGACATTAAAATTTGGGCCAGGCATGCTAGGAGGAGTTCCTTTTCCAGGCCCTAAAGGATTGAAAACCATAGAACTATTTTGTGAATTTCCTACATTAGGGGGAAATCGATGCGCCATTGGCCCAGAAGGAATAGGTGGAAAACCTGGTTGAACAGGTAGCATATTCATCTCAACACCCCTAGCTCCTGGCCATATAATGGGAGCAGGCTGAAATGGTGGAATAAAAACTCCAGGAGATATTGGAGGACCTGGAGCAGGAGACATGTTGGCAGCTAAAGATTGAATTGGCCCATGAGGTGGAATTCCAAGTTGTCCAAAAGGTGATCCAACCAGGGGTATTGGAAAACCAGACTGTTGGCTGTCTCTTCCAGTAGGCCTACCCCTTCCCCCTCTGCCAATTCTATTTCCCCTAAAGCCTTGTGAAGTATTTCTATTAAAGGAACCGTTCTCTTGGTTTGCATGTGGTGGTAAAGAATCGATGCTATAACCTTGGCTACCATTGCCACGATTGGACAAAACACTATTCTGACCGCCAAATTTATCTGACTGAAATTCAGCGTCATCCCTCCATGAATTATGATCCTGTATAGCTAGGCCACCATCCATGATTTTATCTTTAGACTCTTCACCAGATTGTCCAGATCTATGCTCAATATCAGATGCTAGTTTTGTCTCAGATTGTTGAACAGCCTCACGCTTTTGGACAAAGGTTGAACTTGAAACATCTACTCCATGATCAAATGGTTTGGTACGGATTTCAATTACATCATAATTATCATTTGATATTCCATACTTAGATGAGGTTTTCACTGCTTCAGTCCTGCTTCCATCTTTTCTACCACCAGAACGACCATATTCACCATCAGCCCACTCACGACCCCGCCTTGGCAATTCCCACTCGCTGCTGTTACCGTAGTTGGTTCCACCATCTCCAGTTTCCTTGTCTTGCCTTCTTTTTGAAGCATCTTTGAAGTTCTGGCGGTTCCTGTTTTTGTCAACCCAACTATCATCTCTTGCTTTTGCTTTGTCATCCCATGACCCATTTTTCACCTGTTCCTTCCTCTTAAAAGCACCAATTCTTTCATAATTCGACTCCAAATTATCTGAATCAAACTGATGCCGTCCAATCTTCTCAGGAGTCCTGGACATATTGGAGCTCTCAATATCTCTCCTATTGTTCTCTCTCATTGCCATCTTAACATCTTCACCTTTATCTAGAGACCTTTCACTATTATAAACTCTGTCTCCACCGGTTTGATTTCTTTGCAGTCGATACTCCTCAAATCCCTCTTTACTTGATCTTTCTTCGCTCCTTTCTAAACTAACTCTTCTGTCTGCTCCGTCACGAGACTCTATAACTTCATCATTAATAGAATTCATATCTCTGCTTTCCATATCAGTCAATTCAATTTCCAGATTATCACTTTCTCTTCCACTCATGCCTCCAAGTTTGCAATCAGAAAACTTTCCACTTTTGACATCGATTCTTTCTACAAAGTTATCGTCCTTAACAACAGTGTCAGATTCATCCCATCTACTCTGAGAACGCCTTCCATGTTCAACATACCCATAACCCATCTCTCTGTTACTATCCGCGCTCTGTGAATATTTTGAATCTTTATCTGTCACCTTGCCCAAATCAAATTCATGCTCAGAGTGCTTACTAGTTGTTTTTTTTCTCTCGCTATCTTCAGCTCGATTATATCCTCTGCTTCCAGACATGTCCCTGCCCTCAAGCTTATGTTCTACTTCTCCATCTTGATACCAAGTGCTCAATCTGTGCAATGTATTCTCTTCTGGTATTTTCTTCATTTGCTTTGAGTGTGACTGTTTCCTGTCACATTCATCCTGATCACTATCAGCTCTGGCTGAGCCACCCATTCTCTTTCGACTTTCATGTCTGTCAGATGTACTTTTTTTTCTCCCACTACTATCAAAGGCATCAACTTCTTCAACACTCCCTATTTTCCTCGAATTGGCTGACCTGTGCTTATCGCCATTCCAGTCATCAGCATCCCTCACCTTATCAATATCCACTTCCACATCATCATCAACATCACGTTCCAAAACATTTCTCGTATACTTCGGTGAATCCATAGCAAAGAAGATCCTCAAAAATTGATCTCTTCACTTTATTAAAAAATGCATTTAAACTAATGCAAAAGCTGCATCATTTTCGAAAGATAATATCAAGGAGAAGTTATTTGTGAACATGCATAATAACCAATAAGCTGAAGTATATAACAAATAAAATTTCATAGTAAGAATGTTTTATATTTTCACAAAAGAACACGATACGAAGAAAAAAAAAGCTTCAAACAACTCTGGAAACCACGCATAGACAATTGAATTCAGATGTCCGTGGCAAGTAGGGTGGACAGAGAGGCTGGACCGCGGGAGAACCACACATCCAAAAACTGAATAAAATTTATGTATATTTTACTGAAAATTAAAATTTAGCCTCAAGAAACATTAAAGTCGACCCTGATACTAAATGACTAGGTCCTCGGAGCAAACCATATTATCTTATATTAGCAAAAATCATGCGTGCTCCCCAAATTGGAAAATTTGAAGTAAAGAGAACAAAGTCATTACCAACAACTTCAACCCCCAACAATAACCTGGATATTCCCAATTAGAAACCCAAAATCCTAGACAGTTTAACCGGTAAGAAAGACAATTATACATAGGTTATCACATGGAATAAACTTTTAATCTTTTAGGACAGATATCCCAAATCCACGAGTGATTAATTTTGAACTATGTTTCAATATTTGAATTAAAGCATCGATTTTTATTATATTTTTAAAAAAAAAATTAAAAACGAGAACTTCACATCAGTATCTGATTAAAGAACAAAGTTCAACCCCAATTTAATCGCAAATTCAATCAAAAAAATAAAAACAAAATCGGTAAAAGAATCTTTGACGCCATAATTCTCATTCTACTAACCTCGAAGAAAAGGTGAAGTTGCAGATGCATGCCGTGATGCGGCGGCGGAGTTCGTAGGCTCTGAGTATTGGATCCGAATTCGATATTTCTGTGATTGGTATTGGGAAATTTATTTGTTGTTAAAGGATATGATTTGTAAGAACTTTTTTTTATTTATTTATCGAAACACAAATATTTCATTTATGTAAGAACAAATGAATAATTATAAAATTTTCATCATTTTCAAATTAGTAATTTATAGTTATATAAATTTTAAAATATAAAGTGTTGTTTGGATGAGTATTTATAAAAATATTTATGTTTTGGATAATTGTTAAATAAAAATGTTTTAGAGGATATTTGGTTAAGCTTATTAAAAAAAGCTGTTAGAACTTATTTTAAAAATAAGTTGTTAAAGTGTTTGGATAAATTTATTTTACATAACTTAAAGATGTTGATGTATTTGGTATTATATGATCTTTTTATCGTCGAAATTAATATATATATATATATATAATTGAATTTTTTTAAAAAAATTATTATATATTTATATTAGGGAAAAAGGTTTTATCAATAAAGTTAGATAATTATGGTATAATTGTGATTTTAAATATGATTTTATCGAATCAATTTAAAAAGTTAATTAATGTAGATAACTCACTTTAATTAATGGTATGAATAATCTTATAATCACTTGATTTTCTCTAATTCGCAAAAAAAATAATTATTAAATAAGACAAAGGGCATGACTCAGAGGAAAAAAACCCACATAAAAAAGAATTCCAAAAGAGCAATATAAGTAACTAAAATATCATGCATTTTCGATTTTCCCCTTTGGATAAGCAAATTATTATTTTTATTATGAGTAAAATTCATTTTGATACACGAACTATTGGTAAAATGTCAAATTTATATATGAACTATTGAAAATGGTTTAATTGGTACATAATCAACTTATAAAGTCAATTTTACCCTTCATCTACATTATTTTAAAGTCTAATATTTTTTTAAAATTAAAATAAATACACAATTTATTTTTAAATATTATTTTATTAATACAATTATAAACATAAATTTTTATTTATTTAACTTTTTTATTATAAAAAAAATATCGTATTCATTGTACGAAACATTGTAAATATTAATTAATACAAACATGCACGTACACACATATATATAACAATTGATAAATTATATATTCAAAAATAATTTATATTAAAAATATATAATAAAATATATTTTTTTTTCTGTTTATCTATGTTATAATATTATTCTTTATATTAATCAAATTAAAAATTATATATATGTGTGTGTCTTTTATTTATAATCTATAAATTTTACGTTGAATATTTTTTCGTATAATGATATATAATATTCTTTTTATTTTATAGTAATTAGTAAATATGAATTTATATTTATAATTGTGATTAATATAATAATATAAAAGACAAAAATATGTATATAGTTCAATTAATCAATTTAATAACAATATTCAATTTTAAAAAAATTTAAGTAAAGGGCAAAATTGACTTTTGAGTTTGATTATATACCAATTAAATCATTTTCAATAGTTTATGTATTAATTTGACATTTTATCAATAGTTCATATACCAAAATAATTTTTACTTTTTTTATTATATAGGGATGGAATTTTTTTTGGTTATCAGAAGTTTAGGGTTTGAATAAAGATATTGAGAAACGCGTCAACGAAATTTATTTTCTATTTTAAATTTTAAAGATTTTTTAATGGTAAAATTAATATGCACTGATTAAAAAATAATAATATGTAATGACTGACTTTTAAAAAAGTTCATATGCGAATCCCAATTGAACAAATAATTATGCTATAATATATTTATTTTCATAAAACCTTCTGTGACATGGTCCCGTGTATCAATTTTGTGAAACGAATATCTTATTTGGGTCACTTATAAAAAAATGTTCGGTCTCACGGATCTTTATGCTCGAATCGGGTCAAATCTGCCCACATATATAATTAACAGTAATATTTTTAACGTAAAAAAAAAAAAATTCCATGGATGACAAAAATTGGCTCGTATAACCGTATCATGGGAGTTTGTCTATTTTTTATACCTAAAAATTATTTTTAATTGTAAATATGTCAAAATTTATATGTCTCACAGATAAAAATTCGTAAGACAATCTCATAAAAGACCTACTCATTTATTTTCCAGTCGACAATGAAGCTACCAAATTCTTTCCATTGTGTATCTAAAGAATCTGAAATAATAATACTATAAAACATCACAAGTAACTTGTGAAGTTAGGCACTCGACTTGTGTGGATGAGATAATGTAGGATCATAATATAAGAATAACGATAAGGTAACATTACGTAATAATTTTTCGTAGAACTCGAGGCAAGTATTGAAAATGCGTAGATTCGTGTCGGGATAATGCATTAAAATGTTATTCTTGTTTCCATCATTTATCATTTATATCCCTCGAATCTTTTTTGTATCATTTTTATCCCTCGTCCGCACTTTTCTTTCCAAACAACGTTTCTACCATCAATCAAATACACTGTTAAGTTTAACGGAACATGCATGTGACTTACACGTGAGTCGAGTAGAGGCCCAAAATAAATCACATACGACCTTATTTACACGTTATAGACCCTAATCTCCAAAATCTATCTTCCCCTTTCTCCCAACTCCATTAATCAACATTTTGTAGCAACTCTTCGTTTAAAAAAACCGGTTCAAGAAACTCAAACCGATGCGAGAAAATACCATAAACACAAATTCATTCTAGCATAAATACCTCAAAAAAATTAAATAAATGATAATAACAAAGAGTTGCTACAAAATGTCGATTAATGGAGTTGGGAGGAAGGGGGAGATAATTTTGAGGATTGGGGTTTGTAACGTGTAAATAAGACGGCATGAGATTTATTTTGGGCCTATTTCCGACTCACGTGCAAGTCACATGCATGGCCTGTTAAACTTAACGGGTATTTGACGATAGAGACATTTTTTGTAAATAAAAATGCGGATGAAGGATATAAATGACACAAAAAAAATTCGAATAATATAAATGGAAAATCACGAAAATAAGAGAGACATTTTAATGCATTATACCGAGGGTGCATGACATTTTTTTTTCCAAAGCCCACATTAAATTATTGCTCCTTGGGCTTTAGCTTTGGATCGGGTAAACGTTCAATTTAAGGTTTCCACTACAGAATCCGGGCCTTTCTCGTGGCCCATATGAAAGGGGCTGGTCTTTCACGAGTCGGATATTTAGGTACCGTTTGGTAAATATGACAAGATAAATAATATATAGATAATTAATATAATTTAATAAATAAATAAATAAAAATTGATAGTGAATATAGTATTTGATTTGATTTGATTGAACAATTTTATATAAAAATGATAAATTATCATTTTGTCCTTTTAACAATAAATAAAATGTGAATAATATTATTTATAAGGAGTAATATAGTAATTTTAATTTAATGATTTGATCGTTGTAAGATAAATAATTAATGATTTGATTGATGTAAAATAAATAATTAATAGATGGATAAATAATACGATGAGATGAACGAAAGACTGGATAATATGAGTTATACACAGATTAATAATATATTAATATAGGCTATCAAACGAAGCCTTATAGTACTATCTTATGCGAACGATGTACTGAATAGATGAACGTTATTTTATTTTGTAATTATCTATTACTATAAAGGATAATGATATGTGTACATAGAGTCTTACAAAGAGGCTTACACATCCTATTAAATTAGGAAAGTGTATCAAATTTTTTTTAAAATATCTTTATTTTCAACCTACAATTATTTGTCTTGTTCAAAAAAATTCTTAACAAAAATATTATTATTTTTTATTACTTACTTATAGAATTAATTTTACTGAGTTCAACAAAAATAAATATTTTATAAAATTTTAAAATATAATTATGAAAATATAATTATTTACTGAGTTCAACAAAAATAATAATTGTTTATTTTTTCTAGTAAATATATTTTAAAATTTTAAAATTAAACTTTCAAATTTACATCATATATAAGAGAGATTTTATTATTATGTATTTAAATTAAAATATATTTATTTATTATTATGTGTAATAATTAATTATTTTGTTAAAAAAACAAAATAAAATATCAAATCATTAGGTTTGGGTTGATTGAGTTAGTCAAGTTCGAGTAGGTCGCTATTGATTTATTCGGATTTGATTTGAGAAATTTTTAAAAAGTTTTTTACGTATTTATAGAATTAAGAAATATTTACTATATTTTTATATGTTGTATGTTTGAAAAAAAATTATTGTATATCGTATCATAGATTTTCAACATGTAATAATTATTTTGTAAACTATTGATTTTTAAAAATAATTTTTATTTTGTGTATTAAGTATATTTTAAAATTTATATACTTGAACTTTCAAATTTAAATTATATAGAATTCTATAAGTGAGATTTTGTTATTATGTATTTAAATCAAAATATATTCATTATTATTATGGATGTTTAATTATTTTGTTAAAAATTTAAAAAATTCAAATATTTCGGGTCTAACCTGAACCCCAAAACCTCCACCTTAATTCGATAATTATCTGTCAACTAGTGTCGGATTCAATTTTGACACCCCTAATATTACACAATAAATAAAAAAATAATAGTTCCCGAGTTTTTCACATCAACTAAAAAGCAAGGCTAGCCGACCTTTCTTAAACTTTATTTTCTCAATAGCTGAATCATTTTTGGGGATTGAATGAGTAATTTAGCTTGAATTTTTCATTTATTTGTTTTATGTTCTGTAATAACCCGACCCCTGTTTGAGTAATTATAGTATCTAAGCATGTCTAAATGTTTAAAACATGATCAATGGACCCTTATTTGAGGATAACAAGTGAAAAATCGAATCCAAGAGTTCAGAAAGGATTTAGAGGATCCTGGAGGTCTGGGTAGTTCGGAAGCTCTAAAGTATAGATCGGAAGCTCCGAACGAGTTCAAAAGACAATGATGTAGTTCGGATGTTCCGAACTGAAAAAAAAGAAGAAAATAGGGATGATTCATCTCTTCCCAATGCTGAGTGGGCATTATAATGTTCATTTAATACCAATTACAGATGCTCTTAAAAAAAAGTCAAGTTTAATGTCTTTGATGGATATCCAACAAAAGTACGGCTAGTTGACTTTCTCCTGACACACGTTGTGGGGCCTACAAAGAATGATAGGACTTTCGAGGGATATATGGAATCACCGCAGGTTGGAAATGAGAGGATGAAGATGAACAATTCTCCGTCACATTTTCATAGCTAGACTATTTGAAACGGGGATAGAGATTGTGGATGGAGATTTAATCTTCATGAAGTTGGAATGAGAATTCCTCGATTAGATTGACTCGGGACGGTGGCTTAGTCTTCTCAAGAAAAAAGACGAGGAATCTCCTATTAGCTAGAAAATGAGGGGATTGGCATTTGTTTCCATCCATCTCCGTCTCCATCCCACATTATCCCATTGTCCTCCCTAATTATAGTGGTAAATAGTAAATACATGCTCAATGAAACAAATGAAACACTCACGCGTACTAATGTGTTTATTCCATACAATTTATCACAATATAATTTATAAAGTCCCATTTGATACACGTAAAATGCAAACGAAGAGAATGATGATCTAAAAATATATAAAAAAAATAAATAACAATTAAAAAATTAGTCTTTATATATATCTCGCATGGTTAATTAAAAAAAATATTTTAATTTTTGCAACGTTTTTTTAAAAACCATTGTAAAATGTTTCAACGGTTTTTTAGAAACCGTTGCAAATATTGCCACGGTTTTTAAAAAACTGTCGCAAAGTTTGCTACGATTTTAAAAAACCATCGCAACGTATCCCGACGAAGCATTTTCAAACGCTTTCAAAAAGCGTCGCAAATTTTTTTACGACGAAAAAAGCGTCGCAACGACCGAGAATTTTTTGTAGTCTCCATAGTAATGGTGATGTGATAAAAACTAAATAAATTTAATACTTCGATATATTTGTGTGAATCCACCACAAGGTGATTAAAAAGGAAAAATATTCATTTAAGTTAGTAATTAATAGAAATAGAAGAGAAAATAAAGACAATTTATCAATTGGAAAAATAAAGAACCAGCCCAGATAGTTTAAAATGAAAATTTTGGTTTCCAAAGATAAAAACATTTATAAACAAAATTATGTCTAAAGATAAATCGTGTGCACTTATATTACCATAATCATATATTAAAATTCCCATAAGAAGTTATGATTTCGATCGACTTATATTACCATCATCATATATTAAAATTCCCATAAAAAGTTATGATTTCGATCGACTTCTAAAATTCGACTCATTTAGATGGTAAATTATTAACACAAAGTATGAGAATTCTAAGAGGGTGTCAAAGGTGATAAAGTAAGTGAACGGTCTTACAGTAATCAGAAGTTCAATTTCTCTGATAAATAACTTTTTTTTTGATGAGCATGTCACACAAAACTTATCCAGCACAATTTACTTGGCTTTTATGGTTCGTAGATTATATCCATAACGGTTGAGATTCCCACCCATTATATGTGTGTGTATGTGTGTCAACCGAATTGGCACTCTTGAAAAACATGCACATTAATTACTGATGCAAAATGGTCATAAGCGGTTATACGTGCAAATCATAACAAAACAAATACCGAAAAATGCAAGTGATATATCCATACAACCCATATATATATATATATATATTTTGAGTTGAGAAAAGAAAATTGTTACAATTGAGTTTTAAATCCAAAATTTCGTCTTAAACTTGGATTTTGATTTAATGATGAGTTATAAGTTATCGGCACGGAAAAAAATAAAATGTTATCATCAACATAACTCATAAAAACAATATGGAAAAATGGTTTGTTTGGACAAACAGACAACTGATCACTCTAGTTTCTATTCAAAAGATCTTTTGTATCATCAATTGGGTCATAACCCATCGTCAATAAATAACCTTTCAAATTATAAAATATATATTATTTGAACAAATATACATACTAGCATGGGAAACATTTCCAATTCTTGTGAGACACTATTTCAAGATTCTTAAATCTTATACGTTGATTAAAAAAGAGGATATATCTATGTGTGTGTAAATTGTAATGTGCGTGTAATGTGTGTGTAAGTTAAAATGACAGTAAAAAATATAAATGTAAAACAATCCGATAATCAGTCACCACGTGTCATTAAATTAACTTCTTTATATTTTTTAGAAAATTAGAAATTATTATATTCTATTCCAAAAATTGGGGAAAATTGATGATGATTATTATTATTAAATAAAAATGAGCAAATCAATAAAATGTGGGCACAAAATTCCATGGCATCCACATGGAATCTTGGATATATATTTTGATCACAATATGAATTTAAAATCACTTTGAATAAGTAAACACTCATATTTACAAAATTGCCCTCCAACCCATGATTTTCCATTTTTTAATTAAAAAACTATCAATTCATTATCCAGGTTTTTTTCCTTTCTAAAAATGACTTGACAAATAAAATAAATGATAAGAATAAGAGAATAACAGTGAAGCTCGCAGAATCCGCCAAACCACATGGGAGATGATAGTTCGTTAATTTGCAGCGTCCACCAAATTGTAGTTAATGCATCATTTGCTTTCTTTCTCCTTTTTTTTTTTTTTTTTTTTTTGAAATTTAGAAACATGTATTAGAACAAGGCTCCAAGTATCGTGGATTCGATAAATTCAACTGTAATTGTAGAATAGTTTTCTAAATTTTGATCGTAAGATGTGTTTTTGGTTTGAGGAAGTTTTATATGACACAATTTCGCTGATATATATACACTTGGTCCTCCCGGTTTATATTACAGTAAAAAGTAACTTACAACTTTAACATAAAAAAAACATTTTTCAATTATCGGTTAGGTTGGGAGTGACATACCGTATCATATTGTCAAGGTGGGGCACCAATTTATTAATAACGTTCAACCAATTATTCAAAAATTATTATATTTATTGTTGTTATAAAAAAAAATCGAGAAATACTCATGCACATCATACAACAAATCTGTCTCCTAATATATATGTTCAATCGATCTTTGTTCCATTTATTACCTCTCGTTCTGGTGTTTTTTGTCGTCGATAGTCACTCTTCATCGCCCTCTGTGATTATCGACGTTTCTAGCATCGAGTTATTAGCTTGAGTTATTCGAGTAATTTATTATCTGCCTCTAGGTGCGCTAAATTTTAATTTATTAGTTCAATTTAATTTGATTTCATGTTAGATATTTTTAATATATATATTTTAATTTAATGTATGAGTTGAAAATTCGTGGATTGGAGGCACAAATTTCGAAAACTTAAGATTTTTTTTGAATTTAGTTTTGAATAGCTAAATTGATCGCTTATAAATTAGATTTGCATCTGAATAGTGAATTTGATAGTTTATTCTGATTTTATCGGAATAATTCACGATTACGAAATATGAAGGAAAATTTCGTATGACTTAATTATATTTGAATTTTTAAGTTAATATAAGAGACCACATATTTTAAGCTTTGGCCGGGGTCTCCTTTTCTTTAAGACCGCCCCTGCGTACCATACCAAAAATTACGGTACAAAAAAATTTCATACCGATACCATACCAAAAATTTCAGTATACCGAATTTTACGGTATACCAAGATTGGTATCGATAAATACCATTTTATACCAAAAAAACCTTATATTTTTTAAAATTTATAAATTTATTGTTTAAAAATATTATATATTTTAAAAATTTTATATAATATTTCGGTATATCGGTATAGCATTGCGATATATATAGAAATTTTCAAATTTCATACCGTTATCGTACCGAAAAATTCGTCATCGTATCGTACCAAAATCGTTGGCATACCGTTAATTCAGTATTTTTCTGTACGATAACTTTGGTATACAAAAAATTCGATATTCATCCCACCCTTATTAGGTTTGATCGGATATTCGTCTTACAAAATTGATACAAGAAACAGACACATAAGTTTTTTCGATTTGTGTGTTTGGTTTACATAAAATTATAAAGTAGTTAGTTTCGTGATCTCGATGTTTTCTTGTTTGTTTTTTGTTTTCATTTTCTTCAATCATTTTGCAATATTTAATTCATTAATTGAGCTTGTAGAGGTTTTTTTAAGGAGCTTGTAAAGTTTTTTGTAAAATGCTTAAAATATACCACAAATCATAGAATCAGAGTAATTGTCGCATTTAGTTCGATCCTTTTTTTATAAAAAAAAAATAATAAATTCTAATCACCTCACCTCCACATAATTTTGCTCAACGATTTTTTTTCAAAGAATATTTACACAATAAAAATACTTCCAATAAAAGCACCTTTTTATATTATTTATTTAGTTATTTTATTTAACAAATCGAAACCAACAAGTTATTCGAAATAAATAGACCATCGATATAATATTTTATTTTCCTATTTATGTTTATTCATTTATAATTTCGATATCTATGCTGCTAATTTTAGCTTTTATTTGTTTTTTATAGTAATTTTAGTTTTTTTTTTCGTGAAATTGATTTATTATAGTATCAAAATGGGTTAACGTTGTATTGAAGTGTATAGTGTCAAATCAATCAACTTTTTAACGAAGATGAACTAAAATGACAAAAAAATCGAAAGATACATTTAACGACTAATATTTGCAAAACAAGAAAGGGGTAAACTCGTAATTTCAGGAATGGCGGACTTCCCTTGAAGCATCATCATCATCATAAATACATACATACATTCGTAATCATCCAATCTGTTCAAACGGAAACAGAAGAGAACAAGAAAACACAAACCAACAAAAAAAACCAAAAAATAAAAAATAAAATAAAATAGTACCATACATATAATAGCAGCGCCTGAAATCCAGAAAATATACGAGTTTCTTCGTTTGATTCTCTGGTTCCCTTCGGAGGAATCAGAGGATCACCCACCAGTCTCTTCCCACCTTCCCAGAATCCTGTTATTGTTCTTAGGCTTGCATATATACACATTTTTCGTGCATATATATGCGCAGATATCGCGTATAACACGTCCTTCGAGCATTATTCAAATGGGTTTTTGAACAAAAGGGAATCCCCACAAAAAGGTTGGATTTTTTTTGTTTGTGTATTTTTTGGGAGTTTCGAGAAAATGGGGATGGCAGAAAGAGAAGGTATGATGCGGGGGTGGCTTTATCTGATTCGTTTCAACCGTTTTGGGCTGCAATATTCACGTAAAAGATACTTCATTCTTCAAGATAACTGCCTCAAGAGCTTCAAATCTATTCCTTCTTCAGATAAAGAGGTGCATTTTGTTTTGTTTTGTTTTTTTGTTTTTTAATTTCACGATTTCATTGGAAACATGCAAATGTTATAAATATAGATGTGTTTGTTGTTTGTGTGTGTGTGTGTGTGTGTGTTTTATTTCTTTATTTTTTAAATGCTATCTCGTATCCTGTGTTTCTGTCTGGAACATGCATGTATGATGCAAGCATATATCATAGGTAGACCAAGAATTGAGCATGAATTCCATTTATTCTATGATGTATCCCTTTGTGTGATAATGCCTATAAAATGATTTGGCTTTTTTCTCGATCGTGATTCGTGATAGTTGAGATAAAATTTCATTGTTTTGTATTATCTCTTTGTGTTTCCTGTGTTGGCATGTTGTGATAGCATGATCTTGTTGTGTATGATTTGTCCTTATTTTATTTTTTGATCTAATGATTGACATAAAATCCAAGCTACTTTCAATCTGTTGGAGTTAACTTTTTTAATATATAATTTTATTTTTGTGTTATAAAATATCTCAAGTTCCTTGTTTTAATAATTGGTTTGGTGTTATAAGGATAGGTACAATGGTTGCTGCCTTACTCTTCCTATCTTTGATTACCAAATAAGTATAAAGGAATCAATTAGATAATATTCTCGAAATATTTATCAGAAAGTTGGATATTCACAACGGACCACTTATTTGATATTAATTTCAACTGAAAGCATATCCAAAGAGAGTTGATATTGATTATCTTGTGTTGTCCCTTGATTTACATTTGGGCGAACAAATAAAATTTGTTATCTGCCAGCATTTCGTTAAGATATCCATTTTGACCATGTTTAATTATATGAAGATTTTAAGGATTGTCAAATGCAGACAGCAAATTCCATTGAGGGAAAAAAAATAAAAGAGTTTCCATATGAGGCTTCAGAGTTATATATTCAGATCTTCCACTTGCTATATGGGGAAATAGCGAGGATTTCTTTTAGCGAGCGAGTATAATTTCAATGAGAAGTACTTGAGAGTAAAACAAAAATGGAGGGGCAAAATTTATCTTTTAAAAAATTGAACAAGCTAATCACTCATTTTTTCAGTGTGCTTCTCTTTTTTGACTCGCTCCCTTGTTGTAGGTTCCATTCCTGGCCACTTAGTCAACCATGCATCCTCTCTTAGTTCATTTTCGGTCCTTAAAGAAATATTGGTGTCATGCAACAAGTGTATTGAGAAAAAAAAATTGTGGATATTATTGCTAAGAGTTTATATTATCTTATTTTGCCAATCTTGATCCTTTGCTTTGTATGAATTGACCATTCTTGTACCAGGAACCGGTGAGAAGTGCAATAATAGACTCCTGCATACGTGTTACAGACAATGGAAGAGAGAGTCATCATATGAAAGTAAAATTAATTTTGGATGAGTTGGTTATAGCAAGCAAAGAGCTAAATTTGTATTACCTTTTATACTTATATGATCTATCTTGTTATGTGCAGGTATTTTTTATTTTCACCCTCTACAATACTTCTAATCATAACGATCAGCTTAAGGTGAGCTATCCATTCTTGATTTTTTTGACTCTAAGAAGAAGACAAGTTCGGATAGTAATGGCAAATGACATTCACATTCTAAATATTAATAGCTAGGGGCAACCAGTTCAGAAGAAGCTGCTAGGTGGATTCGTTCTTTGCAGGACACTGCTTTTGACCCTGTGACAAACTCAAATTGTTCAAAAAGGAGATGGCAGCCTTTCAGGTGAGAATTCTCTAATTAAGATCCTATAGCTTGAAAATCTTCAATTAGGGAATTTTTGTGACTAATTTTGCCCATGTATCTTGCCATTATCCTTGCACAATCTTGTTTTATCTTTGGCTTAACAGCTTGAGTGTTACAAAGAGAATGGCAAATAAAAGGTCTGTCGACTGGACTTCAGCATCTTCTGAACATGTAAATGCCATGACTTCAGATGTAATTGGTCCTTCACCATGGAAAATATTTGGCTGTAATGATGGTAATTACTCAAACGTTTGGTTTTTTAATTGTCTTCTTTTGCAAAAGATGTTTTCTTATATTGCGTCTTTAGGATTGCGTCTCTTCAAAGAAGCGAAGGACAGAGACTCGAATGGAAAGGTAGATTCCTTTTACTCATCTACGGTCGACTCTTTAGAGTTCATGACATGATTCCATCCCTTTGCCTTTATTTGAATTGTTATATGCAGCATTGGGACGATCACCCTGCCATAATGGCAGTTGGTGTAATTGATGGAACTTCGGAAGTCGTTTTCCGTACACTTATGTCTCTTGGTACTTCAAAATCTGAGTAAGGCTCCCACAATTTTTTAAATTTTCAGGAAAATTCCACACTAATGGAAATATAATGTCTGTTATAGACATTCTTACAAAATTAATGAGATTGAAGGCGACTAGGATTTACCTAGCATCCTCTATTTCTCGGTCTAATGAAATGTAGGCTTATTTTCTTGAGCTTTACTTATTAAATGCTTTTGCAGATGGGATTTCTGTTTCTACAGGGGAAGTGTGATTGAGCATCTTGATGGTCATACAGATATAATACACATACAACTATATAATCATTGGTTACCATGGTCGGTCTTGTAACTTACAAGAATACATTTTAAAATATAATGCTATTGTTAATCATATTTCCTTTTTCAGGGCAATGAAGCGAAGAGATTTGCTGCTACGCCGTTATTGGAGAAGGGAAGATGATGGCACATATGGTACTTCTAACACATAAACTGATTTTATGAAGTTGATAACTGTTAAAGCTGTAATTAAAGTTAAAAGGGTTGTACCTACTATTTTATCATTCTGTGTCCACATCCTTGTATCGTGTCAAGTTTATGTTATTAAAGATACGAACTTGATAAAAAGTTAAAAGCTACAGCTAAAGTTAATAGGTTTGTTACTAATTATTTTTCATTTTCATTTTCGTTTTCATTTTCGTGTTCAATGTTCATGTTCTTGTATTGAGTCGAGTTTATGTTAATAGATATGAACTTAATAATTCTATTGTTTTTGTTGCAGTGATTCTTTACCACTCTGTGATCCACAGAAAGTGCCCACCACAAGACGGATATATTCGAGCTTGCGTTAAAAGTAATGTATGCCTTGATTTAGATTTGATGCAAAATATGGAACGTGTGTTATCTAAAATTGATAGACTGAGAACGACATTAATGGATATCAAATCTTTGTGTGTACTGATTATTTCGGTGTTTTTGTATTTTGTAACTGAGCAGGCGGTGGATATGTGATAACTCCCACAAAACAAGGTAAAAATTGTGTCATAAAGCACATGCTCGCTGTCGATTGGAGATTTTGGAAATCCCGTTTCAGGAAAGCATCTTCAAGATCAATAACTATTCGCATGCTTGGAAGGGTCGCAGGTGAAGTGCACATCTTACATACATTTAAACAATACTTCTGATTCTAATTGGATTTTCTTAAAGGCAAGGGTTGTTTTCTCACGATGCAGCCTTAAGAGAGATGTTCAGAGCTAAGGTAGGGAGTACTACCAACGAGTTTTTATTGGGAGAGCTCGCAATGGAGGCTGGGATTCCTCGGAGTGAGAAGGAAGAGATCAAAACTGAAGTAAACCTTAAAATGGTGGAGAAGATAACAGACGACGAGGGACTGAAACGTCTTTCTGAAGCTTCTAGTCTTAAGGGACTGAATGATGCTGCTGATGAATTTTTCGATGTTCCCGAACCGTTTGATGATGAGACATCAGACAATGGGTGGACTTCTGATACAACCCCAGAATTTTGTTACGTGGTATTTTATACACTTGTTCCTCATCTTGTGCTCAAATTTTTCAGTGGTGAAATATATTTGTGACATGTTCTTTCAACCTGAAATGATCAGGACATCTACCAGCCAAAATTGTCCTCTGCTGCTAATTTTGTGAAAAAATTGCATGATCTTGCTGGTTAGTCCATTTAGAAACAACTTACATAACAAATTTATGTGAAGTAAAAAAAAATATAGAAATGACTCGAAATACATAATGTTAGCAGTTCAGAAAAAGGGCTATGTCGACTTGCAAGAACTGTCTTGGGGAGAAAATGTCTCATGCTGTTATGGAGCCACACTTCCAAAAGATTCATGCTTCAACATGCCCTGTAGTTGGGCAGCTGCTGATCCTTCATCCTTCCTCATCCGTGGTGATAATTACCTCGAAGACCGTCAAAAGGTCACATCTATTTACTTTGTCCATATTACTTGGATCATGAAAATAGATGTATTTATATCATTTCATTACACATGATCATTATTGATATCTCCTGGAAATTGCTTTATTTTGTTAGATTAAGGCGAAGGGCACATTGATGCAAATGGTTGCTGCAGATTGGCTAAGATCCGACAAGCGTGAAGACGATCTTGCTGGTCGTCCTGGAGGCATTGTTCAGGTATCAGTTATATTTTTTAATCTTTTAATCTCGACTCCTTGAACTTCTGAATTGTTGATACTTGCAACTCAAGCTTTATAAAAACAACAATCTAATTTTAGCACGAATGGTTCATAGAAAGGTGCCGTAACATCCAATCTTATCTTATCTTAATTAACAAATATGCAGAAATATGCAGACAGGGGTGGTCCAGAATTCTTTTTTGTCATGAACATACAGGTAAATCTTGCTTCTTTTCTTTTATACTTCCCGTGTTCCTGATGATCTCAAATTTAAAGTATACGTGTTACATCTGCAACTAAATCAGGTTCCTGGTACAACAATGTACAATCTGGCGTTATATTACATGTTAAAAACTCCCCTACATGAAACGCCTTTGTTGGAGCGTTTTGTCAATGGAGATGATGCTTTTAGGAACTCAAGATTCAAGCTTATACCATACATTTCGAAGGTAATTTTGTAGCGATACCTCTCTCTCTCTCTCTCTCTCTCTCTCCCCCTTCAATATTATACATTTTTCACCTTTAGCCTTTATAGTCAAATATTTTGTATCCTCTCCCTGTAAAACTTTTTTTGCCTGATACAAAATAGGACAGGCTTATACGTTTGCCGTGATTCTGCAGGGATCTTGGATTGTAAAACAGAGTGTTGGTAAGAAATCTTGTTTGCTGGGGCAAGCGCTTGAAGTGAATTATTATAGAGGAAAAAACTACTTGGAGGTATCATATACTAAATTAGGATGAGCCTTTTTGTTTTCTTGAAGTAAAAGCATCCATATGTTTAAATGAAATGTTTAAAACTTTCAGCTGGATATCAATGTTGGCTCATCGACAGTGGCAAGAGGAGTCATTAGCCTCGTTCTTGGTTACTTGAACAATCTTGTGATAGAAATGGCATTTTTGATACAGGTATTTAGCAGTACTGACAAAACTACAATAAACATGTTAATACTTGGTGCTTACTAGGTTTATGTTAGGAAACAACATAGGTCTCCAGTGTCTTGCTAGCCTCTCAACACAGGAGTGATCAAACTGTGATTATTATGACTATGACTTATTTATGTTTGATACGACATCACTAAATGTCTTACGGTTAATATTATTTACGTAGTCGTACCCAGATAGAACCAATGCACACACCCCTCTTTCTCCTTACCCCCCATACGTTTTGTAAACCTTTGAAAAAGTATGATATCACTTACCGTTTTCCTGGAGTGAATCTCCGGTGTTGCCCCATTCATTTTATATGAATTTAAAGCAGTTTCTGGTAAAATCGGATGAAGGGATTTTGCATGATGTTATCACGCAAACATGTGATGGTGCATCTTATCCTTTTTGTGAAGATTCTGTGGTTGACTCTCGGTTTATATTGTTTAATGGTATTTGTTTTGGACTTGACAGGGTAATACACAAGAAGAGTTGCCGGAAGTCCTCCTTGGAACGTGCCGACTGAATCATCTAGATGCAGCAAAGTCGGTTTCGACTGACTCTATACGTATCATCTAGTCGAGCTACGTAAAATAACTCTTTAAGCATGAACGTGGATGAAGGAAGAGAGAACCTCCAACTGATTCATATATACAAATGTATTGTATTTTAGTCTCATTAGTTTGAGGCATTGGAGGCATAGGTGGGGGCTATATTGTGTAGAGTTGAATTGATTCATTAAATTTTCATATTAATTCTTATTGCAACCACAAACATAGTGAAACTATTAAAAGAATATATTGTTTAATGGGTATACTACTCCACGTATAAATCATCTTATTTTTTCTGTCTCTCTTGGTATATGTAATTTGTTAATACCTGTTATATGTTGAAATGAATGCAAAGAAGAATTAGTGAGATTTGATGGCTATGTTTTAAATTCATCAAAGAGTTGAAGAGAAAAATAATATTATTACATAACATCTTCTGAAATTTCACGAGATAATCTCAGAAAACTCTACGCTAAATCCGAAAAAAAAAAACTCTGTATATTTATACGAGATGATCGACCGATCACCTTACTTGAAAACAAAAAAAAGTACTTACAGATCCCATTTTGTTTTCAAATTACCGATCATGTCATACAAAAAATGCACCGAAAAAACTCCGGGTGCAACATAAAGTAGGTAAGCAAGTATGGTAATAGCTAAGCCAATAGAGTATATAACTCCCATATCTTATCGAAGAAGACTTCAACATTACTACTGACTGCAGTGAAAAGCAACAAAGTCCTTGCAAATTGCAATGAAGTAAGAATCATAACCCCACCAACCATAGAACCTTTTTCATTAATTACTTGCCAAATTTCAAACTTTATCCTCTCTGTATACAATAAATCAATAGACAGAATCACAGGTAGACACATATATACACCCAAAATGTAACTCTAGAGCTTCAGAGAAAGTGACAGTAGTAATGGAGGAATAGTGGCATAGAGGTTTCGGTTCTTTTTTATTTTTTGGGGGGGTCCCTTTTCTGCATTTTAGAGTGCTGTGTTTCTTGTTTCAGACCGACCCTTTTGGCTTTCTTGGGAATTGTGGAGTTGACAAAGGATTCTGCACATTTTCTTGGGCATTTTGTGGGGTTTGAGCACAGGTTTGGCCCTGCATTTGTCTCTATTTTATTTTTAAAAAAATATATGAGGCGCATTGAAAAAGTTTATTTACCACACTTTAAAAGCTCTAAAATTTGGGATATGATTGGCTTTTGATGATCAAAATTGTCAATTTTTGGGGCCTTTCTTCCACTGCTTGCGCTTTCTTTGGCCCCCCATTTTGCCGTCTGAGTAGAAGAACGTTGAGAAATTGGTAAATGCGTGAATCTTTTTGCTCTATTCTCAGTGAATTGTTTTAAAGTTTAAATCTTTATTAACATACGTTATTTTCGAAATGAGTGAAAAAGAATTCACCATTCAAACTAAAAAAATGTCATTTTTTTGTCAGTTTCTTTCCTCTGGGCTGTGAGTTACCTTTCTTGCTAAATGATAATTGTCGTATTTAGCTTAATTATCACTTGAATTTTGCTCTGATTTACCATTTTGTGTATAAATTACTTTAAAATCTTCCTGGCTACGTTCATTGTTCATGTGCTAACTTACCATCTCCATCCCATTCTCTTGCAGGAAATTAGTCTTTTACAGGTAAGAATTTTCCCAAGATTTTGATTTTTGCCAGAATCCCACCAAATAACGATAGTAATAATTCAAGATTTGTTCCATAATTCTGCATTTTGGCATTAATTTCACTTTCTTGTTTGTTTTTTTGCTGAAAAGTAACATTTTTTTACTGTGTGTTCACGTTTACGTCAGGGACTCAGATGGACTGTATTTCATCTCATTTTCCCAACTTTTTATGCTTCAGAATATGTGAAAATTTTGCATATTATTCTAAGAGTCATCAGTTGTATATCTGGCTATTATGGACAAGAATCCAAATTTGCTTTAAGCATAAAGCTTATCCCTTCTGCTAATATGCGCCTGGGACCCCATCTCCCCACAAGCTGGCAAGCATGATTTTAGCTAGCTCGTAGCGTCATCACACCACAGCAAAGTCCCCTTCATGGCCCCCCTAATACACATCATGCGCACACTAGCATCGAGCCCCATTGCAAAATTCTTGTGATCATTCCATGCATTCACTTGGCTCTCTGAATATATATTCACAGTGTGTATTTTTGGGTAAGCTGTATCCCAACTTCTTCTTATCTCCGTTCTTGTTTCTTCTCAGAAAAGTTCCGTCAGAATAGAATGCATGATGGAATCGAATTTCTTGGAGGAGATTGACTGCACAATTTTCTTTGAACAAATTGATGACTTGATCGAATTCCCACCCGAAAATGAGTCCGGTGGTGTGGATTTCGGAACTTCTTGTGATTCCAAGGATGTCCCAAGCATGTGGAACGGCGTTTTGCCGGAGAAAACCGACCATGGACCCGCCCCGCCTGACCTCTCGGAGGAGCTCTTAGTTCCTGTGAGTGTAGCATAGACCTTGTTACATGATTGCCTTTAGTTTTAATGAACCTTTAAATGTTATTTTGAAATGGCATAATGTGACACTCTAGTACAATCATGTGTTAATGGAGCGAACTTGAGTTATTACCATGTTAGTTTTACTTTTACTTGGTCCAAAGATAATCAATGTAGTTTAGATTAGCTGGTCCACTTGATACAACAAAATCTTACATGTGTGCTGAAATTTTGTGATGGAAAAACTGAGAAGTCCTTTCCGAAACACTACCTTAGTAGAGTTGACTAGCTAGTTCGCTACGTTTCGATTGTATTCGTCACCTTTCGGCTTGTAAGATGTTAATGAATTACATGTGTTTTTTTCGTGACTCTCCTCTGATTCTATCCCTTCTCAGTACGAAGACATTGTGCAACTTGAATGGCTTTCGACGTTTGTGGAGGAGTCGTTTTCTGGCGGAGGCGAGTCGACCATGGGAAAAGAGGTTTCTTGCATCAACACGGGGCCGTCACACAACCATTTCCAATCCCCTAGCCCAGTTTCAGTTCTGGATAGCAGCAGCTCTCTTACTGGGGAGGAAACTACACACCACGGTACACAACGAGCTCGAACCAAACGCCCGCGGCCCGTGGCTTCCAATGCAAGGGCCGCCATTCAACTCGTCTCCCCTGCATCCTCCTTCATGGAGCTGCCACCAATGGAAAAGGCCTTGAAACGTCCTGTTGGATTGGAACCGAACCGAAAAAGGAAAATCGAATCGACCTTGCCAGCAGGTGCACATCAGGGCCCTCCATCTGTACCAGTTAGGAAATGCTTGCATTGTGAAGTTACCAAGACTCCTCAATGGAGGGCTGGTCCCTTGGGTCCCAAAACGCTTTGCAATGCTTGTGGTGTTCGCCACAAGTCGGGTCGTCTCTTCCCTGAGTACCGACCGGCTGCTAGCCCCACGTTCCTTCTTTCTCTCCACTCGAATTCCCACAAGAAAGTGATGGAGATGAGAAGCAACATCGTCCCAAAACACATAGCAATTACGAAAACTACTGCTGCTGTTGTTGTTGCCCCGAAACTTGGGCTTGTTCCCGATTGTTCGCCCTAGCATGCCTAGGTTCAGTCGGCTCTACGTGCTCGTTTCGATCGATTTTCTTGGATTATTAGTGATTTCTTCAGTGATGTAATGGATATTTGAATGTTGTTTTAGGTGGTAGAAAGAGTGTAGGCAGTTGAGATTAGGAGTAGTGATGAAGTTTACCATTACTGTTTTTCCCTCCTATCTTTCTTGGAATTGATATTATTTATTGCAGTTGATGCTACTTGTAAGGATTCTTGAATGGTGATGAGTAACAGTCTATGCTTAGATAGTAGGATTAAACGGGGGATTTTGATCATCAGACCGCAACGTTCGATGAAACAAAAATGTGTAATTAATTAATGTCTTTATCTTGCACATGAGCGACTATGTTTTGTGATTTTCTACTTGAATTCAAAAGGTGCTTTATATTTCGTGATTTTTTATTTGAATTCGTATTCCCGAAACTACATCTCCATCGTCGAAATAATGGAATTGTGTTGTCATTTATTTGTTTGGAATTGTTGGTGCCAGATATATAGTAAAAGCTATTATTTAATTTTAAGAAGATATGTGGGAAATGTTACATGTTGCATATAAACTATTGTAATTTTCACGAATCCCTAGGGTACTTTTTATCAATTTTTTAAAAATGCAAAATAGTGCCTAGTATTATTTGCAATTATTATGTTGGATTTATGAAAAATATATACACATATCTGCAACACATGAAAGCATATTATCAAACCTATTATTAGGATACAATGAATCCTTAAAACAAGTATTTCGCATTCATTCTCGCTTTTCGAAAATAGTTAGTTCGAGTTTTTATCATTTTAACTCATTATAAACTCAGTTTAAATTATTAATTTTTTTTTCCATGCGGAACAAGACCCAAAGGTATTACAATCATCTTCCTTCAGGAAGCGACGTTCTCGTTGCAGCCTGATCCTCAATGCACCAACGCCGAGAATCTAGATGTGGCTCCTACAGGTTCAAGAAGTGGCTCCCATGATGTAGCACTTTGTTCCGTAAGTTTAAAAGGTGACTCTCATCCACATAACACTTTATCTTGCATATGACTTATTTACGAGGTTTGGCTAGCCAGTGACCGTCGCTGATACTCATTCTGTCACGCTTCAAGCCTAGACATGTGCGAGCCCTTAATACGTGGAGACATTAATAATTATAACAACTACTTTGTATTTGTCCTCATTCTACAAAAAATGGTTCGTCCAAGTTGCTATCATTGTAACCCTTATAAACTCATTTAAATTTTTTATTTTTCTCATACGAACATTCACACAAATCTTCTATTACTATTATTATAATTTAAAGTGGAGACATGAATAATAACTAATTTTGATATCTCGTATAATATTAATTTTTTTTCCAAAATACTCTTTCTCCATAAATACCGTTATTTTTAAATTAAACAAAGCACACTAAATTAGTGATTAAAAAAAATGTTAACCAGAAATTCAAACATCAACTTTTAATAAAAAAATTTCTCATCTAATGATCTTTTAGAGACTAATTTATTATATAAATAAAAAAAATTATATTTTATATAAAAAATTTAATTTATATACACGTATAAAAGTTTTCTCGTATTTTAATATTTTTGTCTGCAGGGTCATTCGTTCCAGACTCCCAGTTCCAAATACCGGATCCAGACTTTAATAGATTAAACGATTATGGGCCATCCAAGCAGGAATTGGCCCAAAATTTAGGCCCAATATTTTAGCTTAAAAGATTATCAGGACATGGCATGGAGTGAAAAATCAAAAGGTTCTTTTAAAAAAGACGAATAAATAAATAAACCAGTTGAATGAAAACGTCATATTTTTAATATGGAATAGGTCTTTTACGAAACAGTCTCATAAATTTATATATATTAGCATCTTACACACGCAATGTAAGGCCCGAAAATATTAAGTTATTAATGACGGGATTTAAGATTTAAATTCCGAATAAGAGAAAATATGAATTTAAGAATTTATAAAAATTAGAGATTTCAATTTCGGGTCAAAAATATTTAATTGGAGGATTTTTCGGATTTTAAGATTTTAATATCCGAAATTCTTAAATGAAAAGATTAAAAATATTTGAATTGATATTTATGGAATTTAAGATGTGAATTCCAAAATTAGAAATATCAAGGATTTAATTTGAGGATGAAATCCGAGCAAGGGCCAATTTGCAAATATTGAGAAATTCAAGGACTAAAATGCGATAAGGTCCGAAATGATTTAATTTTAATCCGAGAATATTTAATTTGAGAATTTTTAGAGTTTAGAATTAAATTTTAATATTCTTAAATTATTTAGGATTGAAATTGAATTAAATCGCTTGTCCGAGGATTGATTTGTAAATATGTCAAAGTTGAGGGGCCAAAGTGCAATTATCCTTGCAACTTGACATTTATACGTGTGTCATGGATGAAATGAATCAGATTTTTGGCCCAAAACCCAGCAAGAAACCGAGAGCAAAGAAAAGAGAAGGGTTAAGCCATTTTTGAACCTTTCAAGCTCTGATAAAAATCAATCCGCCCGGTAGAATTTTCGATTGAGCATATATTTGCAACCACGGCTCCGAGTACTACGTTTTGACGTAAGTTTTAAGAAGTTCTACCATGTTTGAATTTTAAGTTGTTGTTAGAATTAAGATTTGATTGTATAAACATGTTCTAGCATATACGACGATAGCATATCTAAGACGGATCGAGAAAAGATCGTCGTTTGAACCTGTTTATGAATTTTTGAAGATTATTTGCAATTCTGAAATTTAGGGGCTGCATATTTCGAAATTCAGCTGAAGAATTGAAGATGATATCATGTTGAGATTATAGTATTGATGATGTTCATGTGTTTAGAATTTCCGGTTTTGATCCGTTACGCCGTTGGTTTGAATTCCGATCACGTGATCAAGTTATTAGATTGTTTGATAAGAATGAAATGATATTGAAAGATCATATTGAATTAGATATCAATGCATTTCAGATTAGAATTGCAACATATCGATTTCGAGTCGGCGAACTCGAGAAGTTAGCCTTTGAACCGAGAAAGATGGAAGAAGGTGTGAAACTAGTTTGCCTTGAATGATTGTACTGATTTGAGCAGATTTTGATGGAAGTTCTTAGATGTTATTTGTCCAGAATTGGAGCTTCTCAGATTCAGAAGGAAAGGTATGAATAGACATTAATAAGATGGGCAGAATAACTCGAGATTATTTCTGATTATCGAGTTGCCTAAAATCACATACATGCATGTTTAATATATGTTATTGTTTACGTTTACATAAATGGGATAGATTATTCAAGATAGCTATCTTCTTGAATTCTCAGAATATTTATGTAAATGTTTACTTGTCTTCTTTGATTTATATTATGTTCTATATTGAACATGTTTTACGTATTCTATGTGATGCTTACAGATTTGTCGGTATCCTTGAGTGATTATATGATCATATGATTATATGATTGATGTGTTCAAGATGTTGTTTTAGTTTATGTATGATTTGATGCATCCAGATTATGTTGCATTCATTTTGAACTACAGCCTGAAAAGCACAGAGGGTTGAAAGGCCTAGAGTGCAGATGACGTTTGGAGAACTGTAGTTGAGTGGCATGGAATGTAGATTTACTTCCAGAGTCAGATGACTCATGGCACGGAATATAGATTTATTTCCAGAGCTAGAAGACTCACTATATTTGCACCAAAATCAGGGGAATTGACATATTTAACACCACCTCGAGTGGGAGAGTCGGTGGTTGGTTAAAGATTTTATTTCCCCGGGATCCCAGAGCTACGATTTATTGATATCAGATTTGATAACCTATTCCTTGGCACATGCATTGCATTTATGCATTAACTTAGAGATTACTATGGTTTAGAATATGCGGTCATAAATGCTAGCATGTTAGTATTTGACATTCAAGATTTGAATGAGTTTATATGCTTGGTTTTATTTTATCATAGATGAACGAATATACTATCATGTTTTGTCTGTTATTACATGATTGGAGATTTAAGATTCATTTGGCATATAGATTTAATATGCTTAAATGATGTATATGCATGTCGTTCATACTGAGATTTATTCTCACCGGAGTTATCCGGCTGTTGCTTTGTTTGTATGTGTGCATTGCATCAGGTTGGGGCATAAGCAAGTCAGACTTGACTTGGATTGCACGAGATTGAAAGATTAGAAGTGGAGAATCGGGTTTTAAGCAGATGACATGTATTTTATGATTTGGTAATCATGTTAGAACAACACGCATTTGTATATGTTGTTGTTGAGTATTGATTCATGTATTACAGATATGTAGATTTATATTTAAATGCATGTCAATTATGTAGAATCATGTTGGAAAGCTTATATGATAGATTATATCATTTTTCAGACTTGATAGCATTAAAAAAAATGAATTTTATGCACAGGGCATGGACCCCGTGCATGCCATGTGCATAGGTCCGGATGGACACTGTCCCAAAAATATTTTGAGAAAAGGAGGCACGGACCCCGTGTAAGCCTCCGTGTAAGGGTCCGTGTGTCCTCTGTTCCGCAACTCCTTTGAATTTCAAATTCTGCATAGGCACGGACCCTTATCCAGAACAGGCACGGACCTCGTGCCCTGGTCCGTGCAAGGGTCCGGACCTTGGGTCCGTGTATGTTAAAAAAAAATTAAAAATTTCAGTCTTTGATTTTATTCGTTCAAGTGTGATTCTTTTATGATTAAATGTTATTTTCCCCTTAAGATGAGATTAGCACCTGAGATCCCCACAACAGGTGGTATCAGAGCATAAAGTCTTGGACAAAGATAGAAGTTGAGCGGGGTAGATTGAGTCGCATGCATTTATAGTATTGCATGATTATGCTTTAATTGAATTGAGAAATTGTATGCAAACATGATATATTGATTGCACACTGCTTGCTTCACCGATATGCGAATTACATGCTTATATGCTGATATGTATGCCTGATTTCTTGAATTCATTAGAATAAATGAATTCGTTGCAAGCATGTTCTATTTGAAAAACATGAGAATTTGCAAACATGTGTTCTATTCAGAAGCATGAGACTATATGTATGTTATATTGAAATTGTATTTTATAATCTCTGCAATATATATATTGCTTCTGTTATCGAATAAGACAGATTGTGCATATAGCATGAGAACCTTAGATATAACAGACCCGCAGACAGAACAGAACAGTGTTAAGGTACGTTTTGAGCCGATCGATATGATAATTGCACTGAGGAGTATGTTAGTTGAACAAATCCAAAGCTATTAATCACCAACTTAGAAAGATACAGAATATGCTATGTCTATAAAGGGGTTGAGTTGAAAAGCTGGATCAGTTGTTCAAGAGAAGAATATTCAGATGAACATAGAACCAGCATGATTTTATATCAAATCCAGGACTTAGCAAGAAGTTGGTGAAGTTGCCAGAAGAACTTATGGAAGAGAAGAAGTATTGAAATGTTTGGCAGGTAAGTAACCATAATTGTTTCTTTCCGTATATGATAAAGAAGATAGAAAAGCAGACTTTGCAGAATAGAAGCATAACAGCTTTAATGAGTTAATTTCAAGCCAGTAATAGAATAACGAAATCACGAACCGATAGTACGAGGCAGAGTTGAATTTTTATTCACGCCTCTGTAATTGTGAAAAACTATGATCATCACCTCCACTATAACTTTCATAGCAGTATAGCTATGAAGCAAGATATAGTGACAACTACAGCAAAGATCAATTTAGCCTAAACGCCAGAATATGAAGAAATATAAGCATAGCTTCCATAGCTGAAATAGATCAAGAGAACATGTGAATGGCAGATACTTTCATAGGCAATAAGCAAGTGCAGAAAATAAGGCTCAAGTTGCACCAGTTAATGAGATTGCAGGTGATTGAGTAAGTGAGTGAATCTACTTATATCTTGATTGCATAGCATAAATTCATAGATCAATGATTTGTTATGCTACAATCTTTATCTGTTGAGCCTTTATTAATTGTATGTGCTGAGTCTTTGCCTTTGAGTAGATGGAAAATATTTGGCAGATGTGACAGAACATATAAAATACAGATTTGAGGACATAAGATTGAATGTGCTGATATCAGGCGTGAGATATTAAGCTAGAATGCATTATCGATATGAATGCCATAATTGCGTATCAGATAAGAATTGATTGATCATGTGCAGTGATTCAGTTCGATCAGCAATAGAAATGAGTATTGATCTATTTGATATGAGTATTAGAAAATAAACTTTATATTATTTCGGTACTGGTTATACCAAGAGGAAAACGTCGGAAGAATTTTAGTCGATGTACTGAATTAGTATAGAACTAACCTAGAATTGTCAAATATGTCAGTGGTTAGAATATACAGAAATATTCAGAAGACATATTCCGACTTTTCTATGAAATGAAAGGAGTTCTATAGAAAGTGATGTCTAATATGAAAGTCTGATGACAACTCGTATAGAAGAGCATTACTTGAACTGAAGAACTCCAGAAACAGCTAGAAAAGTGAGTAGAAATGTAGTTGAGTGGCATGGAATGTAGATTTACTTCCAGAGTCAGATGACCCATGGCATGGAATATAGATTTATTTCCAGATCTAGAAGACTCACTATAGTTGCACCAAAATTAGGGGAATTGAGATATTTAACACCACCTCGAGTGGGAGAGTCGGTGGTTGGTTAAAGATTTTATTTCCCCGGGATCCCAGAGCTACGATTTGAGTGGTATCAGATTTGATAGCCTATTCCTTGGCACATGCATTGTAATGCCCCGATTTTATTATAATTGAGTTTAATCGAGATAATCAGAGTTTTCAGTATTTGAGGATCATTTTGATATTTCACAGGGGGCTACTTTGCATCTTCGAAGAAATAAAGGACTGAAATGCAAAAGTTGGATTTATATATTATTATTAGATGCAAGTGGCCAATCCCATCATTTCATCCCCTCTCCTTCCTCTCCATTCAACGTACCAAACCCGGAAGCCATAGCCAAATCGATTTCTCAAGCTTTCTCTCCGCTCGATTCGCTCGATCCGACCGTTATATTTCATTTCCGAGTTGAGATTCACGATCACCACAACGAGGGCTCCGTTTAGACGTAAGTTTTGCTTCGATCTCTTGAACTTCAATTTTGTTGAGTTGTCAGAATTTGATAATATTGGAGTATGTCGTTCTTGAGCTAGTATAGATCGTGTATTCGAAGTCGGTTTGAAAAAAGAACGAAGTTTGGATTTTATATGATTTTAGAGGCATATTTTCAAAAATGGTGATTTTTTATTGAGGTTGGATTTGAGTTGTTTTTATGGATTGTATGATGATTGAGTTATTGTGATGTTGTTGGATGATTTGAGTTTTTCCGGATAGTCGATTTATAGCCGTTATGCCGTCGAAATCGAGTTTGAGTTATCGGTTTTGGTTCAGTTTGATTTGTATATCGAATTTGATTAAGTTTGAACTCCGAGTTGATATCGAATCCGTGTCTCGATGTTTTGACAGTTGGTTAGAGATTGGAATTGGAGGACTTGGAGATCGGTTACCAATCGAAGAGTTGAAAGACGGTATAGATTGTTTGATTTATCGACTTTGAGTTTCGAATTGTTTAGAGTTTGAATCGAGTTGTCTCTTGTTTGACAGGATTGATTGAAGCTTCGAGAAAAAGGTAAAAAGTCGACATTGAAATGAATGGGAAAGAATACTCGAGATCGACTTATTATCGAGTTCCCGAAAATCACATACCGCTTGTTTATTTGCTTGCGTGAACTTGATTTAGTTATTAATGCACTTGCATTCATATTGAGCCGACTTTCGATTCGTTTTGAAATGAGACGTTTTAGAGAGCTATATTGAAGTGGCTTTGGATTTCGAGTTTTTCCAATTGCCAAAATACTTTTTATAGTTGCTCTGAAGTCTAGGGGATCGAGTTGATCGACTTTCACCCCGAAAGGGTGCGTCGGTGAGTTGTCGTGAAGACTTGACCCTGGGATCCCAACCGAGTACCGATCGATTTTATGATTATCTGACTTGATAATCTTGACTTTTAAATCCATGCATTCATTCAATATCATTTCGATGTTATGATTTATGTTGACACATTTCGATTGAGGTGTTTATTTGATATTGAGTGCATGTATCTTTTACTTAGAAATTATATTTCTAACCGGATTATTTCGGCTGTTGTCTTTGTTTTGTATGTGTAACTTGGCAACAGGAGGATCAGGAGCTGGACCGAGTCGTCCTGGTTAGCTTGGGGGTGAGATTGATAGAAGTGAGACTCCGGGTTGTAGGGTCGAGTCTATTTGGAATTGTATTAGTTTTGTTGAGTCGGTGGAACTCATTTATGAAACTCGACTGGTTATTGTATTTTGGGCAAAACCTAGATTTGGTATGTTCTAAATATTGATTTGTATTATGTTTGAACTTGGAATGTTTAGAATTTCCTTGTTGGTTGTTAGCAGGCTCCTCGACCCCTCTGCCCATTTTGCCTGCGCGCGGGCGAGGCAACACCTCGCGCGCGCGCAGGGAGTTTGAGAGGCTCGGGAGATTTTGCCCGCGTGCGCGCGAGTCTCTGTTCGCGCAGCCTGCGCGCGCGCGAGGTGATGACCTCGCGCGGGCGCGAGGTGTTTTTTTTTTAAAAAAAAAAAACTTTTGATTCGTTTTCCGCGACTTATTGTGTTCGATTATGATTAATTATTCGAGTTTAGAATATTAGAAACGGGGTCTCACATTAAGTGGTATCAGAGCGATGAGATTCTTGGATTTGAACTAGAGTGAGCGGGGTAGATCAAGTCCGCATGAATTGAACTCTCGCATGTGATTGATTTATTTAAATGATTATTTTTAAATACGTGCGAGCATGCTTTATTGATTCTTGAGTTAATTTAATTACATGAGTTGTGATTTAATTTATAAAGCATGAATTATGTGATATATATATGTCGTTGTATATCGTTGAGATTAATCAGTACTCAGAGCAGAGTTTTGGACAACGAGGTTATGAGATTGAGAATAAGTATGAGATATTGTGTCCTAACCCTTGGTATCAGATGGCACCGCGACGATCTTTGAGAAGGAATCAACCACCTTTGACTCCTCATTCTACTGAGAATCCGTCGCCAGTTATTACTCCTCCGAATGATCAGGATAGTACAGGAGTGGATCAGTTTGATGCAACCGCGACCCCGATGGAGACTCTTCTGAAGAGATTCCGATCTTTTCGACCGCCTACTTTAACGGGTACCGAGAACTCCGTTGCTTGTGAAAGTTGGCTAGATGAAATGGATGAGCTCTTCGATTCCCTCGACTATACCGATGACCGCAGAATCAGGTTAGTCAGTCATCAGTTGCAGGGTGTTGCCAAGAATTGGTGGACCACGACCAAGAGAGCGAATGAGAACCGAGGCACCGCCATCACTTGGAGCTTGTTCAAGACTGAGTTCTTCAAGCGTTTCTTTCCTGTCTCTTATCGAAAGGAAAAGGGTGCCGAATTTGCGAACCTGAAACAAGGGAACTTGAGCATTGAGGACTATGTGAGCAAATTTGACAGTCTCTTGAGGTTTGCACCTCACGTTGCAGATAACGAGGAAGCCAAGGCCGACCATTTCATCAATGGATTGAACCCTGAGATATTTACCTTGGTCAATACCGGAAGACCCAACAACTTCGCTGATGCTATGGATCAAGCAAAGGGAGCCGAAGCCGGATTCTTGATGCAACGAGGTAATCAGGTAGCTCCTCAGCAGCAGCAGAGATCTTTTCAGGACCAGCCTGTTCAGTTTCAGCCTCAACAGGCTCAGTATCAGTACCAACCGTCTCAACAGTCGAATCAGCCTCAGAGGTTTGAGGGAGGCAACAGTGGCAGAAACAGGCGAGATCAGTATCGGCCGAAGGGGAAGAATTTTAAGAAGTCTGGTAACAGTTCATCGAGTTCCAGTGTCTCTAGACAGTTCAGTTCTGGACATAATTCTGGGTTTTCTGGAGCTTCATGCAGCAAGTGTGGAGGACATCACCCGAGTGATCAGTATCGAGGCGTGTTTGGTGGTTGCAACATCTGCCAGCAGCCGAGTCATTTTGCTAGAGTCTGTCCTCAGCGAGGATCCGATAGAGCTCAGAGCGGCAGTTCTTCACGACCTCCAGCTCAGCCCGAGAGATCAACTTCTGCAGTCCATTCTTTTTCGCCTCAGCAACAGAATCGTCAGGGAGGTAATCATAACTAGAACCAACCTCCACGACAGCAGGCGAGGGTGTTTGCCTTGACAGAGGATCAAGCCAATGCAGCTCCGAATGATGTGATAGCAGGTAACTGTTCGATCTTTGGTTATCCTGCGCTTGTTTTGATTGATACGGGTGCTTCCCACTGTTTCATCTCTGAAAGATTTGTTGTGATGCATGATTTAATTGTTGAGCCTTTATCTGATGTTGTTTCTATTACTTCACTTTTGGGTGGAGAGACTGTTTCGTTGAGATTGGTCCGTAACTGTGTGTTAGAATCCGAAGGAAATTCGATTGAGATTGACTGCATCGTTCTTGGATTATCTGATTTTGACTGTATCGTCGGGATTGATGCTTTGACCAAGTATAGGGCGACAGTAGATTGCTTTCAGAAATTTGTTCGTTTCAGGCCTGAGATGGCAGATGATTGGAAGTTTTTCGGTAAGGGTTCTTGATCCAAAATTCCTTTGATTTCGGTGTTAACCATGTCTCGTTTACTTCAGAAAGGAGCAGAGGGATTCTTGATTTATGCTTTGGATATTCAGAAGTTTAGCCCTGAGTTGTCCGAGATACCGGTGGTTAGCGAGTTTCCTGATGTTTTTCCAGACGAGATTCCTGGTTTACCGCCTATTCGAGACATCGAATTTAGCATTGAACTTGCGCCAGGTACTCAGCCTATTTCGAAAGCACCTTACCGTATGGCTCCATTAGAATTGAAGTAATTGAAGGAACAGTTAGAAGATTTGATTGCCAAATGATACATCCGACCTAGCGTATCGCCTTGGGGTGCACCAGTGCTTTTTGTGAGGAAGAAGGACGGTTCTATGCGACTTTGCATCGACTACCGCCAGTTGAACCAAGCGACGGTCAAGAACAAGTATCCTCTACCAAGAATCGACGATCTTTTTGATCAACTGCAAGGTTCTTCAGTGTATTCGAAGATAGATCTGAGATCAGGGTACCATCAGCTGAGAGTTCGTGACGAGGATGTGCCTAAGATAGCTTTCAGAACTAGATATGGGCATTTCGAATTCATAGTCATGCCTTTTGGTTTGACCAATGCTCCAGCAGTTTTTATGGACCTGATGAATCGCATCTTTCAGCGGTATCTAGATGAGTTCGTCATCATCTTCATCGACGACATTCTGATCTATTTTAAGAACCGTTCTGATCATGCCGAGCATTTGAGGATTGTGTTGCAGACTTTGCGAGCCGAACAGTTGTATGCTAAGCTATCGAAGTGCAAGTTTTGGTTGGACCGAGTGGTTTTCCTAGGTCACATTGTATCAGGAGATGGAATATCTGTGGACCCCATTAAGATCGAAGCAGTTATGAATTGGCAGAGACCGACGTCAGTGCCAGAAATCCGAAGCTTCATGGGTTTAGCGGGGTATTATCGCCGATTTATCGAGGGATTCTCTTCCATTGCAAAGTCGATTACTCAGTTGACCCAGAAAAATGCACCGTTTGTTTGGTCCGAACAGTGTGAGGCTAGTTTCATTGAGCTGAAGAAGAGATTGACCAGCGCTCCGATCTTGTCTATTCCATCAGATACTGGAGGTTTCTCGATGTACTGCGATGCTTCTCACCGTGGTCTTGGATGCATTCTCATGCAGAGGAAGCACTTCATAGCTTATGCTTCGAGGCAGCTGAAGCCTCATGAGACTCGTTATCCGATCCATGATCTCGAGCTAGCTGCAATCATGTTTGCTTTGAAGACTTGGCGCCATTACCTGTATGGCGAGTCGTTTGAGATATTTTCTGACCACAAGAGCCTGAAATACTTGTTTTCCCAGTCCGAGCTGAATATGAGACAGAGGAGATGGATGGATTTGCTTAAGGACTTCGACTGCAAAATCAAGTATTATCCTGGAAAGTTTAATGCAGCTGCAGACGCTCTTAGTCGGAAGCTTTGTTCTTTGTCTCTTTCTACGATTGGTGTCTCTCGATTGATTGAAGACTGTTGTACTTCTGGTTTGGAGTTTGAAACCGATAGGAGATCCATTAGAGTTTTTGCGATTCAGGCCGAGCCAGAGTTGTTTCAGTCGATTAGAGAGGCTCAGAGATCAGATCCGAGTATTCAGAGTTCGATAGAGAGAGTCCAATCAGGTCACCAGTCAGAGTTTCAGGTCAGGGATGATGTTTTGTTTGTGAATAGGCGTATTGTTGTGCCCGATGTTTCTGAGTTGAGACAGCGTATTCTACGAGAGGCGCATTACAGTCGGTTCAGTGTTCATCCTGGAGGCCGAAAGATGTATAATGACTTGAAGACTCAGTTCTGGTGGAAACAGTTGAAAGGAGATGTCACGAGGTTTGTATCCCGTTGCCTGAATTGTCAACAGGTGAAAGCTGAGAGGAAGAAGCCCGGAGGATTATTGCACAGTTTGCCTGTCCCGGAATGGAAATTAGATCATATCTCAATGGATTTTGTCACGAAGCTACCGCGTTCAGTCAGAGGTTGTGATGCGATTTGGGTTGTGATTGACCGGTTGACGAAATATGCTTGCTTCATTCCTTACCGTATGACATACCGTCACGATCAGATGGCCGAGTTGTATGTCAGAGAGGTTGTGAGATTGCACGGCGTGCCGAAGTCGATAGTATCAGACAGAGATCCGAGATTCACTTCTCACTTTTGGCACAGTCTTCAGGAGGCTTTGGGTACTCGTTTTCACTTGAGCACAGCGTATCACCCTCAGACCGACGGTCAGTCCGAGCGTACGATCCAGACTTTGGAGGATATGCTTCGAGCTGTAGTGCTGGATTTTGGATCAGGTTGGCAGGAGTCCTTGCCTCTAGTGGAGTTTTCGTATAATAACAGCTTCCAGGCGAGCATTGGAATGGCACCTTTTGAAGCTTTGTACGGGAAGAAGTGCAGATCTCCGTTATTTTGGGATGAGATTTCAGAATCACCTGAGTTGGGTCCAGATATGATTCGTGATATGGCAGAGCAGGTGAAGTTGATCCGAGTCAGAATGAAGACAGCCCAAGATCGACAGGCCAAGTATGCGAATGTCAGACGCAGACCACTATGTTTCGAGCAGGGAGACCGTGTGTTTCTGAAGATTTCTCCTTTCCGAGGCACTGTCAGATTTGGGAAGAAAGGAAAATTGTCTCCGAGGTTCATTGGTCCGTATGAAATTCTGGAGAAGATAGGCGATCTTGCCTATAGGATTGCTCTTCCTCCGTCTCTTTCAGGCATCCACGATGTGTTTCACGTTTCGATGCTTCGTAAGTACTATCCGGATCCGTCTTACGTTCTTCAGCCGGACGAGGCCGAACTTGATGAGACTCTGAGTTACTTCGAGCGACCGATTCAGATTCTTGACAGAAAAGAGAAGCAGCTCAGAAACAAGTCGATTCCGTTGGTGAAGATTCAGTTGAGTCGTCACGGAGTTGAAGAAGCGACTTGGGAGACCGAATCCGATATGAGGCAGCGATTTCCAGAGTTGTTCGATTGAGGTGAGTTCGTATTCAGTGTGGTTCTTTCTTGTTTTCAACCTGTGATCCATTAGATTTCGAGGACGAAATCGAATCTTAGAGGGGGAGAATTGTAATGCCCCGATTTTATTATAATTGAGTTTAATCGAGATAATCAGAGTTTTCAGTATTTGAGGATCATTTTGATATTTCGCAGGGGGCTACTTTGCATCTTCGAAGAAATAAAGGACTGAAATGCAAAAGTTGGATTTATATATTATTATTAGATGCAAGTGGCCAATCCCATCATTTCATCCCCTCTCCTACCTCTCCATTCAACGTACCGAACCCGGAAGCCATAGCCAAATCGATTTCTCAAGCTTTCTCTCCGCTCGATTCGCTTGATCCGACTGTTAGATTTCATTTCCGAGTTGAGATTCACGATCACCACAACGAGGGCTCCGTTTAGACGTAAGTTTTGCTTCGATCTCTTGAACTTCGATTTTGTTGAGTTGTCAGAATTTGATAATATTGGAGTATGTCGTTCTTGAGCTAGTATAGATCGTGTATTCGAAGTCGGTTTGGAAAAAGAACGAAGTTTGGATTTTATATGATTTTAGAGGCATATTTTCGAAAATGGTGATTTTTGATTGAGGTTGGATTTGAGTTGTTTTGATGGATTGTGATGATGATTGAGTTATTGTGATGTTGTTGGATGATTTGAGTTTTTCCGGATAGTCTATTTATAGTCGTTATGCCGTCGAAATCGAGTTTGAGTTATCGATTTTGGTTCAGTTTGATTTGTATATCGAATTTTATTAAGTTTGAACTCCGAGTTGATATCGAATCCATGTCTCGATGTTTTGACAGTTGGTTAGAGATTGGAATTGGAGAACTTGGAGATCGGTTACCAATCGAAGAGTTGGAAGACGGTATAGATTGTTTGATTTATCGACTTTGAGTTTCGAATTGTTTAGAGTTTGAATCGAGTTGTCTTTTGTTTGACAGGATTGATTGAAGCTTCGAGAAAAAGGTAAAAAATCGACATTGAAATGAATGGGAAAGAATACTCGAGATCGACTTATTCTCGAGTTCCCGAAAATCACATACCGCTTGTTTATTTGCTTGTGTGAACTTGATTTAGTTATTAATGCACTTGCATTCATATTGAGCCGACTTTCGATTCGTTTTGAAATGAGACGTTTTAGAGAGCTATATTGAAGTGGCTTTGGATTTCGAGTTTTTCCAATTGCCAGAATACTTCTTATAGTTGCTCTGAAGTCTAGGGGATCGAGTTGATCGACTTCCACCCCGAAAGGGTGCGTCGGTGAGTTGTCGTGAAGACTTAACCCTGGGATCCCAACCGAGTACCGATCGATTTTATGATTATCTGACTTGATAATCTTGACTTTTAAATCCATGCATTCATTCAATATCATTTCGATGTTATCATTTATGTTGACACATTTCGATTGAGGTGTTTATTTGATATTGAGTGCATGTCTCTTTTACTTAGAAATTATATTTCTAACCAGATTATTCCGGCTGTTGTTTTTGTTTTGTATGTGTAACTTGGCAACAGGAGGATCAGGAGCTGGACCGAGTCGTCCTGGTTAGCTTTGGGGTGAGATTGATAGAAGTGAGACTCCGGGTCGTAGGGTCGAGTCTATTTGGAATTGTATTAGTTTTGTTGATTCGGTGGAACTCATTTATGAAACTCGACTGGTTATTGTATTTTGGGCAGAACCTAGATTTGGTATGTTCTAAATATTGATTTGTATTATGTTTGAACTTGAAATGTTTAGAATTGCCTTGTTGGTTGTTCGCAGGCTCCTCGACCCCTCTGCCCATTTTGCCTGCGCGCGGGCGAGGCAACACCTCGCGCGCGCGTAGGGAGTTTGAGAGGCTCGGGAGATTTTGCCCGCGCGCGCGAGCTCCCTTCTCGCGCGGGTGCGAGTATCTCCGCGAGTCTCTGTTCGCGTAGCCTGCGCGCGCGCGAGGTGATGACCTCGCGCGGGTGCGAGGCTTCTTTAAAAAAAAAAAAAAAACTTTTGATTCGTTTTCCGTGGCTTATTATGTTCGATTATGATTAATTATTCGAGTTTAGAAGATTAGAAACGGGGTCTCATATGCATTGCATTTATGCATTAACCTAGAGATTACTATGGTTTAGAATATGCGTACATAAATGCTAGCATGTTAGTATTTGACATTCAAGATTTGAATGAGTTTATATGCTTGGTTTTATTTTATCATAGATGAACGAATATACTATCATGTTTTGTCTGTTATTACATGATTGGAGATTTAAGATTCATATGGCATATAGATTTAATATGCTTAAATGATGTATATGCATGTCGTTCATACTGAGATTTATTCTCACCGGAGTTATCCGGCTGTTGCTTTGTTTGTATGTGTGCATTGCATCAGGTTGGGGCATAAGCAAGTCAGACTTGACTTGGATTGCACGAGATTGAAAGATTAGAAGTGGAGAATCGGGTTTTAAGCAGATGACATGTATTTTATGATTTGGTAATCATGTTAGAACAACACGCACTTTTGTATATGTTGTTGTTGAGTATTGATTCATGTATTACAGATATGTAGATTTATGTTTAAATGCATGTCAATTATGTAGAATCATGTTGGAAAGCTTATATGATAGATTATATCATTTTTCAGACTTGATAGCATTAAAAAGACTGAATTTTATGCACAGGGCACGGACCCCGTGCATGCCATGTGCATAGGTCCGGATGGACACTGTCCCAAAAATATTTTGAGAAAAGGAGGAACGGACCCAGTGTAAGCCTCCGTGTAAGGGTCCGTGTGTCCTCTGTTCCGCAACTCTTTTGAATTTCAAATTATGCATAGGCACGGACCCTTATCCAGAACAGGCACGGACCCCGTGCCCTGGTCCGTGCAAGGGTCCGGACCTTGGGTCCGTGTATGTTAAAAAAAAAAAATTCAGTTTTTGATTTTATTCATTCAAGTGTGATTCTTTTATGATTAAATGTTATTTACCCCTTAAGATGAGATTAGCATTTGAGGTCCCCACAACAGGATGTGTGTGTTTATCAAATTATCTTATTAAAAATTAATTTATTAATAAAACTTGTTAATCTTTAAAAAAAATAAGAAACCAACTCAAGTAGGCAAACATATGTGAGAGTTAATTTTTGAATTTTGAAATTAAAATATGTTAAATTTTTCTCAAAAAGGGTTGACCCCGAAGGGGACCCCATCCCACATGAGTTAGAGGCACATTGGCTCATGCGGGGGTTAAATCGAGGGATGTGCACGAGTAGGCAGGGACCTGAGGGAGGGAACAACATGGTCCAACCCCCAGAGCATACCCCCAAATATTTCAATGAGGAATATGCTCCACACGAGGATCGAACCCGCAACGCTGGGAAATTTCTTTCCACGTCACCTCAGGCCTTACCAACTCGCCTATGCCCCTTTGGGCTAAAATATGTTAAATTTGAATCATGAAATGGTGGAAAAGTTGCATGAAATTAAATTAAAATTTTTAAATAGTATTTTTTAAAATTTATTGGATAGGGTTAATTTTAAAAGTTCACATAAAAATACCAAAAAGTAGTTACTAAGAGACCCCTCTTGCTTTATTAGATAGTATAGATGAGACGAACCAATTTGGTTTATATTAATATATTTACAATGCAAAACAATACTTTTGACATAAAAAATAATATATTTTCATGAGTCGAATTATAAAAATAATATGTCTTATCAAATTTACCCATAAAACCGTTTTTTTTTATCTTTAATATATTGTATAAGATCCATTCAATCCACAATTAATTTGCGGACCTCTATGTACAAATATACAAAAATTGATTAGTAATTTATGTCTTTTCAATTGTGCCATATTTTTCAATTCTATTAATATTTCATTTAAGTGACATCTAAGACCACAAATTACATTTTTTTCATCGCATTAATAACTTATAAGTTCAAAATGTGATTTTTCCTGTACATCTATACGCAAGCTCGAATTTGATCGAGATACACACAAATTCAATCGACTTAAGTATGATCTCGATTTCTCAACTCAATCCAAACAAACAACACACGATTCAATCAAAATCTGCCCATCATATAACATTCGTGAAAATAAACACACGACAAATGAATCGAAAAGAAGAAAGAAGAAAGAAATGTAGTTAGTGTAAAGTGAAGTAATAAATTCTCGACCACATGTGTTTGGTAGCACATCACATTCTATGTTAGTTTTGGTACTATTACATATTTAAGGCACAAGACATTACATACTTATCAAAAGTGACATATCGACTGTGACATTTGATGTTTCATATTAAACTTGGTGCATGTGCAAGGTTTTGTACTATGAGCCCCCAAAATTAGATTGCCCTTAATGTGTTAGGATAAGATTCATAAATTATGGAGTTATATAGCCTTTTTCTAATCTTATAATTAACAATACTAGTATATTACAAATAAGGATAGAGTATTTGTCATTATATTTAACACCAAAGAAAAAAATGAGACTATCTCACGAGTAAATTTTGTAAGACAGATATCCGAGCAGACCCGGTTCATAAATAAGTATTATTTATTATATTTTATGTCGAAAGTATTACTTGCAAATATAGATCGGATTCAGTCTCACGTTTATAGATTTTTGATATCGTCTCACAAAATACATACAAAAAATTTTGCAATAGCACTACTCGAACTATTGATTTGATTTTATTGTTATCTAGCTTTATCAAAAAAAAAATTAAAAAAGATAAAATCCGATCAAACTTATCAATTAACTTATAAGCTATTGTTTTATTCGTTATCTAAAATTGACTTTTTGTTTGGTACACAAGTAGTTTTTTCAATTCTTTTCGTTTCTATTGGTTATATTTTAGAGTATTACAAATACTCAAATGAGGATGTTATAGCGTTCTTGAAATTTTGATTTGAACTCGAACTTGAATTAGAACTAGAATTAGAATGAAATAATTATCTAATTTGAATTCGAAATCTCGTTCAATTCGATATAACTGTCAAAATGGGCTGAGTTCGTCGAGTTGACATATCCTGTCAAATAGAGGGTTACGGCGGGTTACCTTCCAACCAACCACGGCCCGTCTAATACAACTAAAAAATGACTATGTCCCCTGGGTTGACCCGACCCTTCCTACCAGGTAAGTGGGCTGAGTTAGAAAATTATAAACCTGCTCAAATGAAAGATCAGCTCGCTTCACCCCTTAAAATGGTAGATCATTGTGAGTCAATATGATCCGTTAACCCATTTCGAAAACTCTAAATTCCGGAAGATCATGGACATAAGAAAGACCATGCCAAAAATGACTATAAGTTTTGCTCGAGGAAAACACAATCCCAACTTTAATAGACACTTAAATACACAACTCACTGAAAATATACTATATCGAATTTTAGATAATATACTATATCTAAATTCTAAACACATTATAAAAAAGTGAGACATCTCATTGAATGAGAGTAAAGTTTGTAGATGGGCCCAAATATTAATGGAGGGCCCATTAAGAAATAAAGTGCTTGGTTTGGTTGTTGGAGGAGTTTGAAGATAGATGGGCCTACCGTGTCTTAATCCTTACAATGTTCCAACACATCGCTGTGCGGCAGCCATTCCAACAAGTATAGTTACAATGTCCCTGTCCCATTTTATTTTTCTCCTAAAAGTTTGTAAAAATTCTCGGAATGTTTGATAAATTTTGACTATCCATTTCTATTATTGTTGTCGTTATTATTGTTATTATTTTCTTCTTATTCTTTACCTTTAAAATAGGGAATGGAAACAATTTCATGGACAAAATAACGTTTTTATATATTGATATCAGTGTAACGTCCCGGGGTTCAGGCAGGTTCTCGAAAGCGCGATTACATAATGAACTTCTGCAACAACCACTATTTTTTATTCATTCCAACTTTAAAAAAATGGTTAATCCAAGTTACAACAAAATCAATTGTTAATTATTTTAAATTAGTCAATTTTTCATCGTGTGAGATAATAAGAGTCGGACTGACTAAGATATTTTGTTGTATTAATTGTGAGATGCCTGAAAAAAAAGAAGGTAAAAAGGCACACGCATATAATTTAATGGCTCGTTTAAAATTTACTACTTCCATAGTTTTGCATTTTAAATTAACATAACTTGCTATTATTAGACAAGGCCTTTAATAATTACATGAAACATTGGTTTTTGCTCAAAAAAGTGTAGACCGAGTACCATAAATTATGTCCATAAACTTGAATCTAAGTGCAAGAAACAAATTGTAATCAACAATGTTAATAACGACCTTAAACTTTATTAGTGGGTCCATTATACGGCAAAAAATTGTCTTAATCATTATATTGTATGAAATCAATTGTATCATCACTAAGATTTTCTAGCTCAAAAATTATAATGAAAAGGAATTGTTGCTTGATTAAGTTAATCGAATGCCGATTAGTTACGACTTATCTTTAATCCCTTCCTAATGGCCCTATTGATGTGTTCTTAACTAATATAAATAGGTTTCAAATCCATTTTAATATTGTGTCCTCTCAGCCTAAGTCTCCTCTCTCTCAAACAACTTCTCGTTGCTAAGTCAACTTTCAATTATTAATTCCAATGAATTGTGCAAAGTATGCGGATCATGTGATGCATTAAAAATTCGTTTTTTAAATTTAAAGGAAAAACACCCTCGTCTAAAAGTTATGACAATTGTTTTTATAATTGTTAATGTATATATAATCGTTCAAACGATCAGTCTTTTCATCTAATTGTGGGATATTATCGATATGGCTCAAATATTTCGAATTACATAACAATCGATCAGATTTCATATGTCGAGTGGTGTGTTTGTCAATAATTTATAGTTTTAATAATTTCGTATCGTAATATCTATAAATAAAGTTTTTCTTTTTTTAAAAAAAATTCCCGTGGCTAAAAATTATGATATTTTTTGGGGAAACTATAGGGGTCGACTTTTAATATCACTTCATGCATGCTTTGTTACCTTAAATGCTAGCATAAACAAGAATTGTCCCTTTGAAAAAAAAAATAATTCGAGGCTGTAATCAATAGCCGATTATTTTTTGGCTCATCTTACATCACATATTGTTGGCATATTTTCTTTGTTTTCGACCAAGTTGCTTCTTTACTTTTAATAATTAATTAATATTATTATTTTCTTTACATATATACTACTAATGATAATATTATTATTATTAAGTATCATTTATTATTGACACGATTTATTTTTTGTTTCCCAAATAACTTCGTGTTGTTTTAGAAAAAAGTTGCAACTTAACCCCATGCTATCAAGTATCAACTATATGGTTAATTTATGTTCTGAAAGATCAATTAATGGCACGAAAAAATTACATGAAATCTATGAATTTTTTTTTTACGATTGTGAATAATCTCTAGATCCTAAAAAAAAATAGGCTTTTTACATAAAATAATTTGGGAGTATCGATCAATGTGAAAATCAATTCGTTAAATTTTAAATTAAAATATTATTATATATATGCTGTTTCTTTACGTTAAATGTAGTCATATATATTATTTTATTTTCTTTAAAGAGGCAGATGAAAAGCCGTCCGGCAAAAATTGTAAACTCTGTGTCTTGATTTTGATATCTTAATTGAAAATATTTTTAATGCATTTTAAATTTTAAAACTCGGTTGTAAATTAAAAAAAACTCTGTTTATATAAAACTCTGTCATATAATTAGATTATATTTGTAAATTATATCATATCAAGGTTCAATATGATCATTCTTTCAAGACTATGTTTGTATAAGTATTCGTAAAATATTTTTATAATAGTATTTTTTTCAATTTATAAAATATTTGAAAAGTTGTATAAATAATAAATATGCGTTTGACGAACTATTAAAAAAAACGTTTTTAGAACTGAAAATGTGTTCGGACAATAAAAAAATGATTTTAAATTTATAAAATCATAACTAAGAAGATGTTTAACAACTGTTATATAAAAAATTTGCCAAGTATTTCTAAATCGGAGTTTTCTCATCTTTATTTTTTTATTTTTATACATAACTGTTCACTTCTACCGTTCTACGTGTTTGATTAATGTTGCAGTATACATAGAATGCATCATGAAGCACCATAGAAATCATATAAATAGTCATCATTCCATATAAATTAATATTTTATGTTATCATTAAGAAAAACATTTTATAAGATAAGATCCATACGAAACAAAAGGTTTGGCGAAATAAGAAACTATTACATCGCCTAAAAAGTGTGTTTTTCTAAAACATAAAAATAAAAAGTTATATGAGAAGTTTATTGTAACTTAGTTTCGAATTTGGGACCCGGACCTTGTCCCCAAAGCTAAAAAAAGAAGAAATATGTGTATTTTTATTTTTATATATATAAAAGATAAAACTTATTACTAGGCCAATTTTTTATTTGGCAAAAACTTTTATTAAATTGTCCTACGGATCAATTTTCTAAGATGAATCTTCGATCTGACTCATGCAAAAATTATATTTTTGATTGCAGATATGAACTAGATCAATCCTATCACGAATATAGATTAATGAGACCGTATCATAGTACACTTACTCTTTTTATTTAATCATGTATCATTGCATGATGCTATTTTGGTCCTAAATATATAAACTTGTTCATTTTTTCCACACACATTTAAAAAATCATTAGAAAAACAAATATTTACAAACAAACTTCCTATATATTTAGCCTTATTTGGTTCATTCAAAAAATAGTCGTGTTTTATAAGACTTAGATGATACTGATATATCAGGAAAAAAATACTTAGAAAAAATGTTATTAGCTAAATGTAGAAAGTGGATCATAAGGCAAACAAAAAATAAAAGAAACCGTGTAATTAGATTAAAAAATTATGTTATATGTACGATGAAAATCATACAAACGGTTAAACGTTACCTTTGAAATTAGAAAAATTATCTCAAATACATCAATGAAAACATATGTTCATTCATAGGATCGTAAACGAAATAGAGTCAGTTCGCAAGTTTTTCGAGCTGACTTGATAAATATATTCTTCGTACTTGAATTTATCGAATTCGAACGTATTCGAACTTTTTTCGAGTCAAATTCGAGTAAAAAATATGTTATTCGATAGTTCACTAGCCGTTCGCGAGCCTTAATATTTAATTAATATCTTACAATTACATACAATATATATATATATTTCGAGTTTTTAGAATCTTGACTTTGGAACCTTACTAACCGAGGAATGGTTCAAATAACTCACGAATAGATTTTTTGATCACGAGCCGAACTCGAACTTCCTTCGAAGTCGAACTTAAGCCAAAAAAAAAATCGAACTTCAAATCGAGCTCAAACTAAAATATTCTTAATTCAAACCTTAATTTTTTTTTCTAATATAATGTTGAATCAGATTTATTTACGCCCACACTTCTTTAATTATTTGCAATCAAAAGTAAAGTGTGAGGCTCTAACTAATATATATTTATATGTGTATATATATGGATGTATGTATGTTTGTGTGTATGTATGTATCTGAAACACAGTAAATAAGCAAAGACTCCACAGAGCAGAGCGTAAATTGGACTTTTGTGTGTCATTTGTCAAAATCAATTCCCTCTGGTCGGCAAACGAAGCTTCAACTTCAGGTGTCTCTTCAATCCCCCCACCCTCCACTGTGTGTTCTCTGTGTGTTTTATTTGTCTCTTGTCTCTATCTGTCCCCATCTCCCATCATCACTGCTCCTGCCCCTCTGCTTAAATACATCCTTCTCCTTCCTTCTCTCATTACACACACCATCTCTTGCAGTTTTTGTAGTGCAAAAGGCGTACACACACCCAACATCACTCGCCCATTTGCTTTTGTTTCTATCATTTGGAGTGAGTGAGTCAAATGGCGTGTTTTTGGCCTCTCTTGATTTGATGCGATAAAGGGTCTTCAAGAAAAGGGGGATTCGAAAAGCTTGGATTTTTTTTTAAATTTTTTTTTGTGAGTTTGGCGTTCCTTGCTTTCAAGTTTTGTTTTTGTTTTTACCACGTTCGATTTGTGTTGAGAAGTTGCGATTTTGGGTCTTGATTCGTTTTTAATTCAGTGTTTGATTTGGGTGTCTGAAGGGGTGCTCGATTTTGGTTCTTTTGTTCCCTATTGTGATTCTCTTTTTTGTTTTTGGGCAGATTTTTGCGCAAATGAGTAATGTTATTCACTCGCTGAACAAACCCATGAATCAAGTGGAGAAAATCTTGGATCCTCAGCTATGGCATGCCTGCGCTGGTGGGATGGCTCAAATTCCACCTATCAACTCCAGGGTCTATTATTTTCCTCAAGGTCACGCTGAATATGCTAATAAAACCGTGGATTTTGGTGGGTTTTCGAGAATCCCACCTCTCATACCTTGCAGGGTATCAGCCATAAAATACTTGGCTGACACTGAGACTGATGAAGTTTATGCTAAAATTAGACTCTACCCTTTGAGAGGGAATGAATGCGATGTTGCTGATGAAGGCATGCTGTTGGGATTTGAGAAAGATGAGGAAAAGGAGAAATCTAATTCCTTTGCCAAGACTTTGACACAGTCTGATGCCAACAATGGAGGGGGTTTTTCTGTCCCAAGATACTGTGCTGAGACCATATTTCCTAGGTTGGATTACTCGGCTGAGCCGCCTGTTCAGACGATCTTGGTTAAGGATGTCCATGGTGAGATATGGAAGTTTAGGCATATTTATCGAGGGACTCCGCGGCGCCACCTGTTGACTACGGGTTGGAGTAATTTTGTGAACCAGAAGAAGCTTGTGGCGGGGGATTCAATTGTGTTTCTACGGGCGGAAAACGGTGATCTTTGTGTCGGGATACGAAGGGCGAAAAAGGGGATTGGTGGGGGAGTTGATGTTTTGTCATCTGGATGGAACACTGGTTCTGCAAGCTGTGCAGATTCTTTGTACCGAGGCTTCTCCGGTTTCTTGAGCGAAAGTGGGAATCTGTGCGCTGGAAATGCCAAGAAAGGGGGTGACGAATATGGTGAAATGGGATTTAAGGAAAAGGGTAGTGTAAGGGCTGAATCTGTTGTTGAAGCAGCAAATCTTGCTGTGAATGGCAGGCCATTTGAAGTCGTCTATTTTCCTAGAGCAAGCACACCAGAGTTTGTTGTGAGAGCTTCTGCAGTGAATGCTGCAATGAGATTGCAATGGTGTTCTGGAATGAGGTTTAAGATGGCTTTCGAGACTGAAGATTCATCTCGAATCAGTTGGTTCATGGGAACCATTTCGTCTGTTCATGTCGAAGACCCGGTTCGTTGGCCTAATTCGCCTTGGCGCCTTCTTCAGGTATCCGAGCACTAGAGTCCCTTTTCATCTATTTTTGTGTACATTTCATCTGTTGAATTCGTAGTTTTATTGTGCATTGAGAGACTGGATAGATTCACAACTATAAGCTTAACCCATTGAGTAGTTTCAAATGATCGAACGGATAGTTAGTGGATTCATTGTTGGTCCCTGCGAAATAGGCCTGAAGTTAGAATCTTGATTGTTTTGATAAATTTTTTTGCAGGTGGTATGGGATGAACCTGATTTACTGCAAAACGTGAAGCGAGTGAATCCGTGGTTGGTTGAATTGGTATCGAATATACCGTCAGCCATCAATCTCTCTCGTTTCTCGCCGCCAAGAAAGAGGCCGAGGTTTCCACAACCTTCGGAATTCCCGTTTGTGCATCGTCCGATGCCACCTCTACTCGGCAACCCCCTCAGTCCAAGCAGCCCCTTGGGTTTTTTACACGAACACATTTCTGCAGGCATACAGGGAGCCAGGCAAACTGAATTTGGATTATCTTCATCAGATCTCCACTTCAAGAAACTGCAGATGGGACTGCATTCGATGGATTTCAAGCATCTCGATTACGCTAGTCCCCTGCCCAAGATTCCCACCGGGAACTGCCTCCCGGGACAAACGAAATTCGATGCATTGCAATGCACGTTGAAAACGGGAAGTTCCGCTCAAGATTTTGAGAAAAACAATGAGACGAAGAAACCTGCGTTTGTTTTGTTCGGCCAGCCGATTCTCACGGAGCAGCAGCTCTCCCAAAACGTTTCATCACACAGAAACCAAGAAAACACGGCCAACAATTCGAACGGATCAGGATCGGCTGTCATTCAGAATTGCCCGCCAGAAGCCTCGTCGGATGGAGAGTTCCCATTGTGGAAAGACCAGAAACTCGAGTTTGGGTTCGGTGCCACAGGACATTGCAAGGTGTTTGTGGAATCCGAGGATGTTGGCCGGACCCTTGACCTATCACTACTCGGCTCGTACGAAGAGCTGTACAAGAAGCTCGCCTCTATGTTCAACTTGGAACAATCCGAGATGCTGAGCAATGTAGTTTACAGCGACGTTACCGGCACCACTAAACACATGGGAGACGATCCCTTTAGGTAAACACTCGGGATGATCAATCACTTCCATTTTCCCATCATCTAACCAACCATTATCTGTATTTAACAGATCTTTGTTCCCATCGTTTTTGCAGCGATTTTACGAAGAAAGCGCGAAGGCTAACAATCTTGATGGATTCAAGCAGTGACAATCTTTGAAGTTAAACAATAACTTGTTTTGAGATTTTCATTGTACAGTTCCAATTTAACTTTTCTGAGAAATGTAAGCTCAAACTTGGGCACAGCCGCTATCTGTGTTCTTCTTGTTTAAGTTGTTAGATTTCTTTCTGCAAATTCTTGAATCTTTTGGCAATCAATTGTGATTTCTTTTGAGTTACATCCTTCACAGAGTATTCATTCATTCATATGCAAACAATATCAGGGAATTTCAATGTCTTTTAATAATTAACTTGTGGTGGCCACACTTTGAAATAAAGACAGCAGATTTTACCCACGCATATTTGTCATGTTTATTAAAGTAACTACTTGTAGTTATAATACATTTATTTGCTCCATATTTGTAAGAAATATAAAATGTAATAAAACAAAATGTTGAAGGAAAACAATTATTCTGACATAATTGCACTTTGTATAGAAATTGTTTGCTCAAAAGTACATTCTACATTGAGATTTATTATGTATAAGGTAGGTACCAATATAGATCATTTCTAAAAATCACACAATTCTTTTTTCCTAAATAAATATAGGAGATTTTTTTTGTCTCTTGTTCAATGTATTTCATCTATATATATATATATATATAGAGTTACGCTATACTGCCCACCTCCCGTGCCCACCTCCATGTCCACCTATGAGGTGGCAATCATACAATGGATGAGATGAATCATATACAAATGGTTCATCCAATGGATGAGCGTCACCTCATATGTGGGCATGGTGATGGGCACGAAAAATGGACAGCATATATATATATATATTGCATATCATTTATAGTTTTATCGTTTACCAGAAACAATAAAACAAAACTTAAATGCATAATTTATTTATTCATACAAAATATAATAGATTTCAAATTGCATCAAGTGGATTTGAAATTCATCGTAATTAACATGAAATACTGTATTAACATATAATAAATGAATTTGAAATTTATGGTCTCCCTTCTCTAACCAATCTAAACAATACATTATTTGAAAGTAACTTGTTGGTCTTAATATCTTTATGAGTTAAAAATGAAAGGGTATTGATTGCATAAAGTGGTTTAATCTTATGGTTACAACTGTTCATTTAATTAATTAGTTGGTATACCATATAATATTAAGTGATATTAGTTGTGTTGTATTTATTAATTACTACACAACAAATTGTACATGTGATGATCAACAACAGATTAAGTGGATCTAATTAATGCAACTACTAAATGTTCTCAACTCTTACATAGTAATTAATTCATGAGTGCTGCATCAAACATCAATGAACAACCTTTTTTCTCAATCTACTTAACATGTGTACTTCATAACCGGTATAGCGCGATCAGCACTTTCGTTGAGAGAGCAATCGAAATATGACAATACTTAATTAATCACACCATTTTTACACATACGTGAAATTCTGTCAATTTCAAAAAAAATTGATGTATAACATAATCGTAGATCAAATAGACGCGTAGCATTTTGACTTCAAACTCAAATCCCAAGTGCAGATCAAGAAACCATTAAAAACCAGTTATGGTGGCGCAAGAGTGGGGAGAAATCAATTGGGATTTGAGCAAAATAATAGTATATTTAGGGGCTGAAATTAAGGATTAAGCAGGGGTGGACATGGATCTAATCCCAAGTATAATGTTTAATACTTTGTCGGTCAAACAACACCAACAAGCAAAGATTTATGGGATCATTTCACCATTAAAATATAACCCCCTTTACCATGCTCATTCAAAGGTACATTGGTGGCTTTAGGATTAAAAAATATATTTTTTCACCTCTTTCAGTTCCAATATTTTTTATCTAGTTGAAGTCAACTTATATTTGATATTTTTCTTCTTCAAACATTAAATAATAGGTTACCATTTTTTGAATGACATTGTTTGTTTGAAATGAGAACAACAAAAAAAAATGCAATTAATTAGTTTTTTTTAAAAAAAAAAATCTATGTAGCTCGAATAGGAGCTTAGACCGCTGTATGACTTAAAATATTAGAGTTGTGTAATTTGATAAAACGACGAGGGCTCGATTTATATCAATAACAGTAGAATTTTATTTTTTATTTTTACAATGATGGCTGTTAACTAAATTGTTAATTAAAGAATTAATAAAATGTACTGGGCTCACGTGAGGAGGCCTCGAGAGGTCAACCCTCGAGGCCCAGAAACAACGCTCGCGCCGTGTTGATGCTTGGGCCTTTCTCACTTCATAATTAATACAATATTAATATAATATAATATAATATAAATAATAATTAAATTATTGATCGCTAATCCCATAAAATATTATTTGTCACAGTGCCATAATTAATACAACTTGATACAAAGTCAAGTTTCCAACTGTGAAACACCGTCTCGATCACAATTTAATTGATTCTGTTCTTTTTTTTAAGGAAAAATGTAAATAGAATAAATAAAATCCTTTAGCATATTTTTATTTTTATTTTTATTAATAAAATATATGTGGATCCACGACAAATAATCCTAGAGTGAGCTGTATAAGAAAACATATATATTTTATTTTTGAATAGCATGCATTATTATTATAGCCTTCAATATGCGATTCATAGTCAATTATCAACTACTTAATTGGCACACGTGTTCGTGTGCATGCAATTATCATATTTTCATAAATACATTTGATTATTTTGGTAAAAAAATGATATATTATAAAATAGTATGGAATTGGGAGATAAATAGGTAGTGCAAAAAATATATTCTGTGAAAAATATATGACGTGTAATTCAATAAATAATCACTTATCATTTCAAACATGAGTTTATAAGTACATGTGATCGTAGGAGCAAATGATTACAGATTCAATTCTCACGACCAATATTTTTCAAGCGAGTCCGTCACATAAGATTTATCTTATATGGTGTATCTTGTTTGAATGATTCGTACATGCTATTGCGTTAAGATCGACGGATTATCCAATTGTCATTATACATTATATATATTTTTTGAATTGGTCATTATACATTATATTGAAAAGATAACGACGACAGATTCTCTGGCAACAAAATAAAACAAAAAAAATGTGTGTGGTGCATGAATTTTAGCAATACTAGTGTATAAATTGATATATATATATATATATATAATATTTTTAAAAATTTATATAAATATTTTTTATTTAGTAGACGAGGGTTGTATAAAATTTTCAGATTCAGAATCATATTATACTAGAAATTTAACTGTGTTTTAGAATTAAGTGGAAAAATGTGATTTAATAAAATGCATTGAATGTGTGGAAATATGGCAAAATTTCATGGCGATCGAGGTTGATAAAATAAATATATACTAGTATGTATATAATTTTTTGGTGATGTTGAGTATGAAACCAAGATGTTCCAAATCATTAAAGTTTGGTGGGAACATGTATATTTTTGTTTCCGAAATCCAAATGCCCTAAAATTTGTGTAGGAACATATTCATGCCACCTTTGTTATAATTATTATAGCGACACACACACACACACACATACATATATATATATATATATATATAGTTTCTTTCAGGTGCCCACCTAAAATGTCCACTACCATGCCTACCAATGATGTGACACTATTCTATTGGACCTACAATTTATCACATCCAATATAATAGTGCCACATCATTGGTGGGCATGGTAGGTGGGCACCTGAAAGAAACTCTATATATATATATATATATATATATATATATATATAGGAATTTTCAGCTGCTCAACCATGTTTTTTCACTTAGTCCACGACCACTAGTAGCTTTTAGTGGCTGATAGTGGGTTTCCCACTTCGTTTAACACACGTTTAATCCAACACGATTCGAGTTGAAAACTACACATGCATGCTATTAAGAACTCAATGGCCTAATCGGTTGTTATTTTATATAGTATGAAGCAATGATCGAATGAATTGGAGGCTAAAACTAAATAAAATATATTGTCTCGCGTGATATATAGAGAGACGGCGTGATATTAATGAATTTGTATCTTTGTAAATTTCAAAAGTAACCATCACTGAAGAATAATAATAAATAAAAAAAAGTATCTGAAATCGATTTGTAATATGCAATTAATTAAATTTGTTAACCTCGACAAATGGAAACCAACAATCTTATATACTTTTCGATAAGCCTTGAATGAACCGGTAGACTAATACTTTCCATTGATCACCACAAGTTTCATATAGATTTTTAATCTTTTTTTTCCCTGTTTATATTTTTCATATAAATATAAGCAACGGTCAGATAATTTTACTGATGGATACTTATAATATTTAATTTAAATAGTAATGGGGAAACAAACCCCTTGAAAAAAAACGAAACTTGGTATTTTTTTTAGGATGTCCAAATTTACTCGTATCATTCGTCCAAAAAATATTCAATAACTGAAAGTCTGAAATACAAACACAAAAATGGTTAGTTCAAACACTTACAAATTTATCCGTATCAATTTTTATTTTTATTATATATATATATATATATATATAGAGTTTTGCTATGCTGCCCACCTCTCGTGTCCACCTCCATGTCCACCTATGAGGTGGCAATCATCCCATGGATGAGATGAATCATATACAAATGGTTCATCCAATGGATGAGTGTCACCTCATAGGTGGACATGGAGGTTGGCACGGGAGGTGGTCAGCATAACAAAACTCTATATATATATAAAATCTCCCCCTTAAACACCATCTATTTATTTGCCGAATTTGCCCATATGTGATATAAATATTACACTTTTATTTTTATTTGTTTTTTTTTTTCGAATTTCGATATTTCAAATTTTCATATTTTTCACAACTAAACATTATAGATAAGATAAATTGATAAATAAATTTTAAATTTATTTTTATATTATTTTATAAATGAAAAAAAATAAATTTAAATATTATCGAAAAAATTATATTTATGCATAACATACACTATTAAATATATTATATAACGTGTGTTCGATTATGCTAGTATATATAAAAAACAAATCTACGTAGTTACGAACACTGAGATCGTTTGAGCCCAATTATGGCCCAAATGTTACCAACAGCTACCCACATTTAATGTTTGATGGACAAAGTTTGATTTCTTTAATCAATTGGACTATAGTATAATTGTTTTTAGAAAAATATTGCCTTTTCTTTTGGTTCAAATGATCGACATTGCTTTTATTGTAAAATTGTAATGGATATATTTTTTTTCCACATGGTGATTTTGATTCGATATCTTCACGATATTCATATGGCAAGTGGTTTGTTCTTGAATTATTGTCTTTACTTTTTTTTTGCCCCCTTGTTTTACTGCTTTGTTCTTGTTATTGTCTTTTACTTTTACTATGGATTTAGACACATTCTAGATGAGTGGATGACCACATTAAACTAAACACTAGATATTGTTAGATTGTCTGAAAAGATCAAGACATTAACTAAACATTTATGTAGTGTTTGGGAAAGCTTTTAGGAAGCATTTTTTAAAAATTTTGTTTAAAAAAATACTGAGAAGTGCTTGCTTTCTAAAAGCTCTTCAAAACACTACCTAAGTGTGGATTATATTAAGCCGAATCAACTTGGAACGGGTACAATTTAAATCTGAAATCGGGTTTATTCGGTTCAGATTGAATTGGATCGAGTTGTTAGGAAAATTGGTCCGAAGCCAATTATCCAGTGTGGCTAAATCCTTTTCGATATTAAATTTATTTATTTATTTTTCATAAATAACTTATTTATGTATCTAGTAGTTGGAGAAAAAAATTAAAAATTGATCCAAATTGTGTTATAGTCCGAGTTAAATCGTTCGACTTCCGATTGAATTATACTTCTAATTCAGAAAATCCAACCCCGTCAAATTTGACATCATACAAGATCGATACCACTCGACTCTGATATCGAACAATTTGATAATCTGAATGATATAATCCCAATAATATTCAGGACATGTCTAAACGAACTATCCGAACAAATTTAACCAATTTATGTGCTTAATTTTGCGGTTGGCTTGTTATTTCGACGAATTTTTTAACACAACTCATCTATTTTAGTTGACGGGAGGTTTTAGTTGACGGGAGGACTGTCGTAAATTATCGAAATCGTGTTAGTTTTACTGCCAAAAAGTCGCATTTAGTAGATTCGAGAAAATCTTACCAACCACATCGGACGCGGAAATCCTCATAGCGTTCCAAGCCACCAGTCCACTGCAGCTCAAGTCCTCTCTTTCTCCGCCACTGATTCCTCTCCATCGAATCGCAAGTATTTGTATCGAAAATGGCAGGTAAAATTGCATTTCGTTTACTGTTATAATTGTCCAGTAGCATTTATTTTATCCATGTAGTTCTAGTTTTGTTGTTCTGTTATGGTGTGTTCGCTGCTGGTAGAATAAGATCGGATTTGCGTAGTTGGTTAGCAGATATGGGATTTTTCCGTTTGTTTGTTCAGCACGATCCATTTCACAGTTGATCGTTGACTGCGTTAACGAATTCATAAGTAAGATTTCTTTATTCGTTTCAGAACTCTGAGTTGATTTTGGAATGCGAATTATGTGGTTCGAAATAGCTCATGTGAAGTAAAATGAAGGAAATTGGGTTTATATTGTTCAATTGATGTGATTGCGAGGAGATCGAAAATTTAGTACCGTCAAGCTGTGCTTCCATCTGGTGTTGGGCTTTATGAAACTTATTTCTCGACTGTTCTTTGAAGAAATTTTTATTTATTTTACTTACCATCTTAATTGAGATGCTAAATTTATCAAGTTATTTGTTCTTCTAAATTATTAACATAATCACTTTTATGTATCTGTGCTTTATGATTTCAAATATACAGAGAAGAGGAAGTATGCCTTTTTTCATATTGTTCTTCATCTTTTCGTTCTTGTTTATGTTTCTATTTTTTCATGCTGCCGTTTGCATTTAATTCACTTTCTAAAAGTTGTTTTATATCCTTTTTTCCTCCTAATTTCTTGTTGATGTTCTTGCTTGACGTTGAATGATTGAGGAAATGTTTGTCATCACCAAATTTAGGGAATGCGGCTGTTTATGTAATGTTGTTTTACATGTATTATGATTGTTCAACTCATAAATTAAAACAGTTGGGCTCAAGCCTTATATAAGCAGTAACTTGGTACTATAAAAAAGATTAACACAAAAATATCTTACCTCATTCCCAATCCCAGGAATGGCATCAGGGGAGGAGTTTTGGAGAAATACAATGGTCTCTTTGAGAAACTAAATTATATCCTTGGAGCTTAATGATAAAGATCCTATTTTTTTGTCAAGATGATGGTCAGTAATAACCCTAATAGTGGTGTAAATTTTCAATTTCATGCAGCAATGTCAGGGAAGTTTGTCCAACATGTTATGGTAGCGCATTGCTGCCAGCAGGATAGGCATTTAAGCACCCAAAATCGCAAGGACTGTTGTACCCCTTATAGGCATGAGTTGCTTCCCCTCATAAGAGGGAAATTGACATGGACTGGCATCCCTGCCAAGCAATTACGCATGCTCTCGAAATTTAACCGAGGAAATGTTTACTGCAATGGTCTGTTCTAGACTCTCATTATTCAGGTTGATATTCGGTTTTAGCCTTACCGTTCCCAATCACAACCTTTGGAATGGTGTAGTAATCTAAACGTCGAATGTGCATTTCCGTTGGCAAGCATTTACATGTTCATTTTCAAAGCGATGATGTACTATATATTATCACTTTGATGAGTGATGCTGTGGCCAACCACAAATCACTTGTGTTTGTAACTGGGTCCTTTTTCTTTATTGCAGCTGCTTCACCTACCACAGTCATACCATCTGTAGACAAAAGTGCTTTTCTTAAGCTTCAAAATGGAAGGTACAGAATGATGTCTATTAGCATTTGTTTTCTGTGTCCTTCTGGGTGTCATGGGTTCACTTTTTATGTGGTACCATGCTGTTCAACTTGCAATCACTGTTTCTTGTGTAATTTTGTTAACTCGGGCTTGTGGTTTGTCTGGTTACGTCCTCTGACTACGATCCTCCCAAATTACAAAATATCATAAGTTGGCATGTAGAAAATTCTGATAGCCAAAAAAATTCTGATAGCCTTTTGCTATTGTTTTATTTTATTCTTTTGTCAAATGAAGAAACTTTTTATTTTTCCATCTTGTACCAAACTTCCGAGGAAATGCATCCTTCCACGTGTTTTTGAACTTTCAAAGCCTTATTTGAATTGTTATTTTCAGTTTTGAAACCTGGAAAATAATTTTCTGTTTCAGAGTGTCTCCTGATGTGCATTCAGGAAGTGAGGATTATGAAGTTTATTGTTGATGTGATGCTACAGTACAATTGACATAGTCTTGCACAATTTGTTAATCTTTTGGACATTAACAGTGATATCCGTGGTGTTGCTATTGATGGTGTTGAGGGAGAACCTATTAGCCTCACTGAACCGGTTGCACAAGCAATTGCAGCTTCTTTTGCCTCATGGTTGCTTGAAAAGAAAAAAACCGATGGATCTAAACGGTTGATAGTTTCCATTGGCCATGATTCACGGATATCTGCACAGAAATTACAGGTATCAGTTCACCATGTCATAAGCTCATGCCAAAAAAGAGGTCCCTATAGTGATGTCATCACCAAAAGCTTATTTTTCTGTTAACTACGTCTTCATTATTTTGCATGCTTGGAAGAGGATTCAAGAGGTCCTATATTGAAAAAGTTTTGTGGCGATTATGTGAATGGTATTCAAACTTCAAAGAACTACGTTCACCAAAAGTAGCTAGAAGATTTATTTGTTGATTAATATACACAACATTATTAATGTTTTGTAAACTAGGAGAGAAGCATGGCATGCACAGGAATTAATGTGAGGGGTATGCATATACCTTGTGATACTTTGCATCAATAATAATGTGAAAGCATATTGGAAAATTCAACATACTTTCCATTTAGACATTTTTAGCTAGGAGGATGAGCACTCTAAATTGTTTGTTTCCTTGATACTGATATTAGATATAACTCTGCTACTTACGCACGATTAGTAGTTTTCGATCTGTTTATACTGCAATACAAGTGGCTATACTTGTCCTGCCTTTATGAACGGGTAGGTATAATTTCTTTTGAAATTAGTATTCCTCTAACAAAAAGAAAGTCGAATGAATTAGAAGCAACCCTTTCCAGCTAGACAGTTTGATAGCCGAGGATTGTAAGTGAATGTTATTGGAATCAAGCCTATGCATTTGATTAAAATCTGCAAACAAGAAGCTGTCTGGTGTCCATCTTCTAAGTAACTGGGGTGCTGAAACGCTACCCTGCAGTCAAATGCAAAATGAATGTTCGGTAATTGGGACTGCCTAAAGATATCGTGTGTAGATCCACTGGAGATGGGAGCAAGTGATCTCTTAAACTCAGCTCTGGAAAGGCTTGTAATGATACCTGTTACCGAGCTTGCGGATTACAATCATTTCACCATGCTACGGTCCTGGGTTATCATTTTATTGACAAATCACTTCATGATAGTTTTAAAGTGCAGGAGGCTATTTCACTTTTTTTCGCGTTTTGCTGTAAGAGTCAAACAAATAGATGACCATTGGCCTTCTGAAAATATGATTTACCTTTTTGTTTTTTTGATAATTTGTTTACAGTTGCTCACTTTCAAGGGGAGGGGGCTACATAGTTGAAACAGTTTTGTTTTATTCTGTTCAAAATATTTGATCTTATCCCTTTTTCCGTCGATTTATCTTTTGGTGGTTTAAAGGTGAAGATTAATTTATTTAATTCCTAATACTGAATCTTAATGCGATTTCAGGATGCTATATCTCGAGGTCTAGCTGGGGCTGGTTTTGATGTTATTCAATACGGGTATGTGATGCTTCCTGTATGTGCTAGTTCAAGTCCCAGCCAGATGCAAAAATCTGATTTTACTTGATCAATAACTTCAGCAGAGGAGAACAATTCTTCTTAGACACCTGAGTTTAAAAGTATGGTTGTTTCATATATATCTATCTTCCCAAGTAACAATGCAATCTTATAATTGGAAGATTTGCCTCTACCATAAGAAGGTATATAAATTCAATTATCCACGTTGGCCCTGCCAGTAGCCAAGGACACGGAATCACATGATTTGCATTTTGTATTACCCACAACTTGGTGATATAATCAACTTATGATTTTATGATTGAAGATGCTGTAGTGCTTCTTGAACTTCAGTTATCTTTTCCAACTGTTAAACCACTTAGTCTAGGCATTTGATTTTTTAGGAATTATGTAACTGCAATTTAGCTAACCTCAGTGGCCGTGGTTTTGTGTGTGATTTACTGGTTTTAGGAAAGAACTTTCTTCTTCCTCTTACCTTTCCATGCAGGCACTCTTTGGTTGAGGCGGGTTGTCAAAAGCGCAAGGCGCACTAAAGCGCTCAAGTGTTTTCGGGCTTTAAGCGCAAAGCGAAGCGCACGCTTTACGGAAGTAAAGCGCAATAAAAAATTATTCTTAAAAAATAAAATAAAAATCACTTTTTAAATAAAATTTATGAAACATAAGACATCGAATTTCAAATAATCAAAATCTTCATCTTTTGAATATCAAATATTAAAATGCAGAGGTCAAATGACAAGATGACACAAGGGCAGAGGCGTTGGGGAGGAAAGGCAATGTGATGTTGGGGTTTCTGTGTTTTTTAAGAGTAAATAGAGGGTAAATTGCACTTTAAAAGGCAATTTCACCTGTCTCAAAAAAATTTTTTTGAAAAAAACTGTTCTTATCCGAAGCGCAAAGCGCAAAAAAAGCGCACAGAGGCGCAAAAAAAGCGCACAGAGGCGCAAAAAAGCGTACGCTTCATAGAAGTCGTGCGCTTTGAAGCACACTGAAGCGCAGGCATTGCGCCTCGTTGCGCTTCGCGCTTAAAGCGAGCGCTTCTGCGCTTTTGACAACTATTTGAGCCACCACTACAGCAGCGTGATATGATATCGATAACATTTTTGCTTTTGCAGATTAGCGTCCACACCAGCAATGTTCAATAGCACTCTAACAAAAAATGAAGACGTTCAATGCCCAGTTGATGGATCTATAATGATTACAGGTAAGCCGAGCAATTATATACTTCTTTTGGTCTAATCTATTACAAATTTAATGTCATAACAACATAAATAGACCTGGGATAGCCAGTTGTAGGTTAGACTTACATATGTTGACAATCTGTTTTGCTTAAAGGTCTGTTAGACTTACACATGTTGACAATCTGTTTAATGTTATAAACTTAAATAGACCTGGGATAGCCAGTTGTAGGTTAGACTTACACATGTTGACAATCTGTTTTGCTTAAAGAAGCTCGATTACAATTTCAAATGTTGCAGTTAAAAAGACATGTTACCTACTTTACAATTTTAGTTTCATATCAACATTTCATCCTGGAATAGTTGTGATCCTGTTTTTGTCTGGAACAGCTAGTCATCTTCCCTACAATAGGAATGGATTCAAGTTTTTTACCAATGCTGGCGGACTTGGGAAAGCCGATATCAAAGTTATATTGGAGCATGCTGCTGAGATATATAAAAACTTCACAGATGAAGGTTTGAGGGATGCAGAAAGGAAAGCGACACAGGCTGTGAAAAGGGTGGACTACATGACCATTTATTCATCTAATCTGGTAGCAGCAGTTCGTGATTCTGCAGGGAATATAGGTATAATATTGGACATAATCCTTGTATGAAGATCATAAGACACTGCATTTTTTTTTAGAAAAACCAGCAACTTGAGATCGGCACTCACATTCCAGCAGCAAGTGGTGTTTCTAATTTATAAGGAATGATTAGGGGTGCAAACGAGCCGAGTCATACTACTCGAGGTGGACTCGATTTAAAATTTGTCTACTCGAGCTTGATCTAGCAATCCATTTCAAGCTCGAGCTTGACTTGTGTATGTATCGAGTTACTTGAACTCGAGCTCGAGTTCGGGCTCAGGCTTGAACTCGGATTTGGATATTTGTTGACAAAAATATCCCTTATTTTTCATATTTCTAATCTAATATATATATATATATAGTACTCAAGTAACTCACGAGCTAATTTAGTACAAACAATTGAAATTCAAACTCGACTCGAAAAAATAGTCGAGCTACTCGATCTTGGTTAAAACCGAGCTTGAGTCGAGTTTTGGCTGAGTTACTCACGAATAGCTCGACTCACTTACGCGTCAGGGATGATGCTATTCTGTTCCCATTATTGGAGTTTGTTGCACCTCTTTCTTTCTTTCTTTTTTTTTCCGTCCGGTAAATAATGGAGCATGCCTGTTGATCTCACGTGTGTCGGTAATTACCATTTTCAAATCTCCACTTCATGATATAATAGACACATAGATCTTGTTTATAGTTATTAATTAATTGATTCCACTTTCAGAGAAGCCCCTTGAGGGACTCCATATAGTTGTGGATGCTGGAAATGGGGCTGGAGGATTCTTTGCCGTAAGTATGGATTGTTTTACTTCTTTATTTTATAATTCTAATTATTTCTTGCCTGTTTTCTACACACATTCTCCAAGGTGTTAGATAATATGAAGCAGGAATTATAAAATAGAAATGAGCAGAGGATCATGGAATCTTTAATAACATTTCCAGAAGTAGATTAACTAATAACGAATGAGTCCTCTAGGATATTTGCAATCTTTTTGTTGTAAAGTTGTGCCAAAAAATGATATCGTTCTTCGTTAAGAATCTCCGTGCAGCTACCCTAATGGTTGTTGTCTCTGGCGTATCAGGGCAAGGTTCTTGAGCCTCTTGGAGCTGTTACTTCTGGAAGTCAGTTTCTAGAGCCAGATGGTAACTCTAAATTCGAAAGTTGTCATTTATGTTAATGTGACATGTGCACGAAATGCTTTTGAGAGCTGATGTTATCTTTGTACCTATACCAGGATTATTTCCGAATCATATTCCTAACCCGGAGGATACAGAAGCTATGAAAGCCATCACCCGGGCTGTCCTTGATAACAAAGCAGACTTGGGCATCATCTTTGATACTGATGTTGACAGGTACGGGTTGCTGGTATCTTGTGTTCCTTGGAAACACCCGCTGAATTTTCTGATGAAACATGATATTAGATCTGTGGTTCAGATCTGCTGCCGTAGACTCCAGCGGCCGTGAGTTCAATCGGAACCGTTTAATTGCCCTAATCTCTGCTATTGTTTTAGAGCAAGTACGTTTTTCTTGATGACGCGTTTCTTGGTTTCTCAGAGAAAGCTTTTCCCAAAATATTTTTGTATTTTTGTGTAATAGCATCCAGGGACAACAATTGTCACTGATAGTGTCACGTCAGATGGATTGACTGCATTTATCGAAAAGAAACTGGGTAAGGATAAATATCTACAGAATGATAAAGTTTTTGGGTTATCATGAAGCTTACAATGATTATTCTTCTCAGGTGGAAGACACCACAGGTTCAAAAGAGGCTACAAAAATGTAATTGATGAAGCTATTCGTTTGGTAAGTAAAGAATAATATGAGTTTGGACTTGCTGTCTCTATTTGCTATTCTGGGGCTTTTTTATCACTATCACCCACGACATTACTTTTGTGTTTGTTTCTGAATATCTGTGAATATATGCTTTTCTATGCACACCCCTTCACCTCCAGATCAGAGGCTTTGATTCCAATGCAGCAAAAACGTGAAAATATATTGGGAGAAGTGTATAGAGAGTTATCGACCTGATTGACTAGTTATCTTAGAGAAAATGGGTGGGGAAAGAATATAATATGTTTTGGTGAATGAAACAAGCTCTCACTTGTCAACTCAGATTCACCATTCTCTTAGTTTCCTTATTGTGAAATGGGTCAAACTTTCAACTTAGCATCGTATAGTGCGGAAGATAATATTTATGCACTTGCCTCATCTAGTGTTAGATTCGAGTAACACAACAATTAGAATTTAAAAATAGTTAAGTTATCTATATCTTATAATTTATTTATCCTCGTATTATAGATCATTATCATCCAATCCCACGAGTCAAGCGATGCCTTAGTTGGTAACACGCCATTATTATCCTCAATGAGGCACATCATACGAGCTATCATGGATCCTGATTTGAGTCAATATTTAAGATGGGAGTTCGAAACATGTGATTGCAATTTCAATGTCTTGATTTTGTTAATTGCTAAGTATTTAATTCAGGGATCTTATTTCCTTCCGCAGTTTTATATTTCTATCCATCGACTTAAATTAGTTTCTTGTTTCAGGTTTTATGCGAGTGGTTGATTTGGCCATCTCTAGTGTCCTTTTTTTTTTCCCTGAGAGAGAAAGAGAGAGACAATGGGGATGGAGGGTCGGGCTGGGGTTTTTTAAGATTTTCATGGTGCATAATTATGGAAGTATAAAATTTAAACACAGCTGACTGCCCCAACTGTTTTGATATTTCAAATATGCTTATATAAGCATAAAGGACTAATGCCGCTGGCTAAATTATGGCAGAACTCTGTTGGAGAGGAGTCACATTTGGCTATTGAAACGAGTGGTCATGGAGCTCTTAAGGAGAATAATTGGCTGGATGACGGTGCATACCTCATGGTAGGTCCCTATCATCTCAAAGTTTTGTTTATTGACTTTTAGTCATTAAAGGTCCATCCCACACTTGCCTTCTAACCTGCTACGAAAAAGGCAACCACTAGTTCTTTTTTCCATGAAAATTTATGGCTCTATAGTCCCTTGAAATCTCAATATAAAGCATTCCTTTTTGTTTTTTTTTTCTTCTTTATCAATTGTAGGTCAAGCTTTTAAACAAACTCGCATCAGCTAAAGCTTCTGGAGTTGGTGGTGGCAGCAAGGTTTTGACAGATTTGGTGGATGGACTAGAGGAACCAGGTGTTGCTGTTGAACTCAGACTTAAAATCGATCAGAATCATGAAGATCTTAAAGGAGGGTGAGCTTCTCTACACCTTACTGTGAAACTTTAATCTCTTGTGATTCATCAAACATTGATATTGGTGCATGGCAGATCTTTCCACGATTATGGAGAGGCAGTGCTACAGCACTTGGGAAACATCACTGATTCAGACCCAAAACTTCAGAAAGCTCCTGTTAACTACGAAGGGGTAAGTAGTTGAAACTATTGCTTGTTTAATATCTCGGCTTATGTGTTCTTGCGAGAGGAATATCAATTCTAAGTCAACTCTTGACAGTTCTATTACATCACGTTCGTCTCAGTGTCTCACTTTAGTGCATTTTACTGGGATTACACCTTACCTACGAAGATGATCTCATTAACAAATATTGAATAACAAACGCTCTCTCTCTCTCTCTCTCTCTCTCTCTCTCTCTCTCTCTCTCTCTCTCAAATATTTGTGTATGTATGATCTATGTTCTCTCTTAAATATCTGTGTATATATGATCTATGTTGAAATGCGATTTCTGTTTTGGTATATTCCTTTGACAATGTGTAGTTTTCCACACACTGAAAAACAGGTTCGAGTTTCGGGCTATGGTGGATGGTTTCTTTTGAGACTCTCGCTCCATGACCCTGTCCTGCCTCTAAATATCGAGGTGACTTCACCATTCCATAAAGAAGCTACATGGTTGCTTAAAATTCCGACCATGCTGATAATATCAATTTTTGCAGGCACCAAGCGTTGAAGATGCCGTTAAATTAGGTCTTGCTGTTCTTTCTGCTATGAAAGAGTTTCCTGCACTTGATACTTCCACGTTAGACAAATTTGTCCAAGTATGATCTACAGATACCTTGGTGGCTTCTGTTTTGCTACACATTCTGTGTCTCGTGCGAGGAGACTGCCATCTTGGCTTTCCAAAAAATGCAGTAAAAAGACTGAGACGTCAAGTGACTCAAATCCGTGAAGTTTTGCAGGATGTGTTAAAATATCATGTACAATCTGTGGCATACAAATCTACAACGATAAATATTAGATGTTACGTTGAGGAACATGAATAAATTTTACTGCAAGTTTGGTTGATTTGATATGTGAAACCTGTAGGTTGTTCGAGGTCATAAACTTTTACATTACATATACACATGCATATATACGTATGTATACACGTCTTTGTTGATTAACGAACCTGTCATCTGGATCAGATTTGGCTCTCTAGGAACACAGGTACTAAAAGTCGAAATGATGTAATCTACAAAAACTTGAAAAAGTTGTTCGGAATGAGTTAACCATATGATTTTGTCAATATATTTCACTTAGATTAAGAATTGAAGGCTCTGTATGTAAAAACCGACTAAATAACTACTCCATATAGGATCTCAATTTTCCAGGTTTCAAAGCAGACGGACTACTAAATATGCCAAATTCAATCATATAACCGATAGAATCATGGCAAGAAGAATAGCAGCCTTACTACATACAAAAGATCTTAATTTTTCATGTATCAGAAAACCTACCTAACATCCCAAACACTTGAAACTAAACGGCTGTCTCCCTCACCCTGTAACAATGTTACAATGGTAACAACAAAGACTAATTTACATGATGGTAAAATTCAATTCTTTTAGTCCTGGATCAGTCCAGGTGTCTTAGACGCGCAAAAAGGGTGATCGACATTCTACCTACATCGGTGATCTATTCCATGGCAATTGCTTCACCTCACCAAAATCAAAACCATGATCTTGGCTCCTAGTTCGCCAGTAAAACCAAGAATCCGCCATTGAGCTAAAAGACCACCACATTATGAGTAGACCTAGAAGAAATACATTAAACCACCTGAACCTGGTCAAATGTCCAGTACATGAATATTTTACAGTTTAGATGCATGTCATTCGTATCTCTAAATAAGTTTCATCATGAAGTTGAACTGCATATCAGGTGAGGTTTTCGGCTGAGGCCAAGTTGCATTTTCAGGCACTTTAACACATTTGAAGCCTAGGCTTGCATATAAACTTTTGGCTCCAAGGTTTTGTATGTCGCAGTGTAATGCAATAGCGCGACATCCCCAACTTCTGGCTTTTGCCTCTGCTTTAGCTACTAGCCTTTTTGCTATCCCTTGTCTACGGTAGCTTTCTCGAACAGCAACGTTGGATATGTACGCAATTTCTTTCCTATACACAATGACATCATATCTCATTCCGAGTCTCTGACCAATAATCGGATTTATACGAGATATAAATCAAAGATTAGGTTCTCGAATTAAAATTCGAGAATTCGTTAATTATAATTTTTTTTACATAATTTTATTTTGAGTAAGTCTCTTGATCCGTGAGATAGATCCACTATACTCATATTTACAATAAATAGTAATACTTTTAGCATCAAAAGTAGTATTTTATCATGGGTGACCCAATTAAGAGATCCGTCTCACAAAATTTACCTGTGAGACAGTCTCACATGAGATTTTGTGTTCTATTATGATTTAGTTTGTATGAAAGATTTCCTACCATATCCACCAATAAATTTAGCCATTTAAAGACGAGATGAGAGGTTAATTAGAGTTTAGGCATTCCAAGCGACATATGTCGTGGATATGGTTCTTCATGGTCGAACCACATAAAGTTTATGTTTTGTCGGGTTCTCCATTCACTATACAACGACCATAGGAGAGTCAAAGGTCTATATCGAACTTCGAAATTGATTTTTTGTTTTACTTCCAATGTAAAAACTCAAAATGAGAACTAAAGCCTACGGCCTACCTTCTTTGAAGAAGAGGTCCTTTTCTTGGAAGAAAATCAGCAACAGTGTCCACGGTCAAAATCCCAATCACAAATCCTTTAGTTTGGCTAAGTTTTCCATTAAAAATTCCGACTTTGAAATCATCTTTCCCCAAGAAGAATGAATCTACCCCAGAACTTCCCGCTACAGCCACCATGCAAGTTCTTTTGCAGCCATTTGGTATTGAAAATCCAAATAGCATACCTATAAGCCTGTCGATTCTCAACACAACATCGAGAGGAAAAGAATATTCAGGGAAGAAGGAACTGCAATGTGTCTCCGCCACTTCCCAGCAGTCCTCGATCCTGGCATCACGAACGAAGATTTCAGGAGACGTGGGGAAAATTTCAACCACTTGACTAGCCCTACAAAGACCTGCGAAGAAGAGAAATCCTCCAAAAGAGGAAAATCACTAGTTACACATTAATTCAAAATCATTTAAAACTCTGCTCTGCCTACACAAACAGAGTGCTTGCTACATTCTACTTTGCTTTTTATAGTTTATGTTGTTTGACACCAGTTTAGCAACTTCTCTCTCTACAACTACCAAACTAAATTTGCCTCCAAATATTTATTCGCTGCACCCACTATCATATGGTTTTGACTATAATTTCAACGTCTGCCATAAAGTTCAGTTAAAATGCAAGAGATTGATTTTTCATGCTATAAATGTTAAAAATTCTTGCTTTCAAAGGAACCACCTGGGACAAAATTTGGTAGGCATGTAAATGAAATATCGAATGAAAGTAATACTTTTAAATAGAGGAGACAATCATCAAACTTATTACACTAATTCTAATAATAACATCTAGGAATTCGCACTAGGATCAAGAGAGAGCTCCAACACTTAAAATACACCACTCAGACCAAACTCATCCAACAATCCGGTTTCTTTCAAGATCAAATGCAGAAAAAATCACACGAATAACTATCGCATTTCTAAAATTTCTTTCAACCATCTATTTATGCTAGACTATGCATAGTTTATTCTTGTGGGGCATACATGGTCCAGTGATCATATTACACTGGTACGTACCTATAGCAATATGCCTATTGTGTATCAATACATAATCATATTAGCACATCACACACAGGTTAGTTAAAATCTTGTGAACCTGGTGTGTTTCTTGAACATGATCACCACCATATTTGGTTACATGTCATTATGACAAGTATTGACAACTGACTTTAATTGTAAGAATTTGATCGGACTGGTACTACCTATAGTTTAGATTCCAACTTTTCCTCCCTTTTTAACTGAGGATCGAGTTCATACCAAATGGCATACACAAAGGATTGCTCAATTGCTAACCACAAACTTGATTCTTGATCGAAGTGAATAACAGTAAACTTAACCTTTTCCTCATCACACAAACAAACAGGGACGGATCCATGAGCTTAAACCAGGTGCAACTTAGTTTATAAAGGATGACAAACTAACCATTCTAAAAGAAATTACAGAAATAAATACGAAAAAAATTTTATTTGGCCCGCTGTGTCTGCCCCTAATCCATTTTCCAAAAAAGAAAATAATTTTCCCAACCTGATATTGTAGGAGAGGTGGACAGTCCAAAATGAGAAATCTTGGAAAAGGGATGATTCAGATTCTTGAAGTTGAGACAAAGACTGAGGCCATTGCCGTTTACCAAAGTTGTGGTTGATGACAACCCTCCAAAATTAATCGTCTGCATTTCAAAGCAATTGCAAAGTCACGCCCTTTCAATCGCAAAAAATTCCTTCAATTCGATTCTGCAGCTTCAGAAACTGCAGCAAGGTTCTGGGGTTTTGCTATTTCTTGTTTCTTTATTAGATTCTTTGCTTGTAAATGCAATGTAAAATTTCGACAAGACCGCTAATAGTATTCATATTCACTTGTATCTTTCTTCTTTTTTAAAAAAAAAAAATAAATAACACTCGTATCTTTTTTATAAATTCGAAAATATGATAAATATAATAAAATATTTAGTATTTTAAAATCGAGTAGTCTCATGTGATCGACTGGAATCTGGATTCATGTTTACGCTAAAATTAACAAGTTTAACATATAATAATAATTTTTCGTAAAATGGATGGAGTTGAAAATCAATATCATAAAATTGACGCGTGAAACGTTCTCATATGAATTGTTAGTGTTAAAAAGTTTTGCAAAAAAAAAAAAAAAAGTGATAAAGTAGCCATATATAAGTTTTGATTTTACAAAGTTTTTAATTTGTTATTTCATAAATTTTTTCTTTAAGTTGAAGAGACATTTATAAATGCAATTGGTGTAACCATAAACAATATATAGGTGCATATTTTGCTTATTATTGTTTTTTTAATTTTGGAAATTATAAGATTATTATTATTTCTCTGTAAAATTTCACAAAAACCTCGTGCAATAAAATGGCAATTGAAGATATCTTAAAGCATATTTCGATGCCAAAAAAAATCTCAGGGTCGAAGGCCAAACGACATGAATTCTCATGACTATTTGACTATCTTAAAAACAAAAATCACAACGAGACCAATATAATAATATATAAACAAAATATGTGATTTTTCATTAAAATTAGCGACCATAAATTGATACTACAGTTTATTTTTATAGCTAATCTATCCAACCTATCAACCACCATATATGTATTTTGAAATATATCCATACTAAAACTCTGGATCGATTCTGGAAGCATATTGCATGTGTACGTAACATATGTCAGTATTTACAATAATTTTTCTCTTAATAATCACTCTCGAAACTATTGCCGATACCGAAAATTGCATAACACTATTCCATCTCAATCATATCCAAAAACATATAGTAAATAGCATCCACAATCCCAAAGGAACACATGCAGATGCAACAATGTTTGATCGTGAAGGTTTATCAAACTATATATATATAGATTTGAAGAATATGACAATCTAATACCTCAGGGATATGTCAAATGATGGCCAAGTATAGAACATATACTCATAGGAGCAGTGCCCATGCAAGCTCTTAGAAACGGCAAATGCCGGATCATCATCTGCCAATCTTGTGAAGTTTCAGAAAGCAACAGTATCATATAGATAAAACACAATAACTGGTTATACATCAATTATCCATGATCCAAAACAAGACAAATAGAACGATGTTTATCTTTGATGCACATTATTTGGCTCAAACATATAATTAACTCACTTCAATGCCCTCAAAGGCAAGACAGAGCATAAGAAAACAGGAAATTTCAACCTAGAGTCATTTGAATTTTCTACAAATATGGCGCACATCACAAGTTCTTGAAGGCAGACCCATGAGCTTGCTTTTGCGGGGTCAATTTTGCCAATAATGCCTTATTGTGGCAGTGCTCCGCATCAACAAAATAGAAACTACCATTAGCCTTGAAAGTCACAAAAGGCCTCTTTGTCTCTGCAGGTTGAATATCTGCAAACTTGATGGTTCTTGGTAAGTGTGTTGCAAGCCATGATAGCATCTCTACCTCAAAGCTGTCTGAACCTGGTTGCCATCTCAGTTTGTGGATGTAAGGGCTCACAAACCAGTGAAGGGCAGCAGTAGTAGACGCACTAAGGAATATAACGGTAGATGCCACTGCCCCCTTTAGAATAACATTCATGTCAGGTGATGTCATGAAAGTGATGACAGGCCCTAAGGAAACAGAGAGGCAGCAAGTGGAAAGGGAGAGGAGCTTCACTTTCTTGATAGTACTTGATATGGGACCGTAATAGACAACACTTGTGTCCACTTCTTTATTTTCCTCTTCTTTCCTGGTCTGAGGTCCAATGCTTATCTTGCTGGAGTCTTCAGATGTCGTAGCTCGAGATGACATTCTTTTGTAAACTTGGGCAAATTTCAAGACAGGGTTGGTGTCAATTTTGGCACCAAATGTTTGAGGGCATGGACTAAACCTAGCCACTACATTAAAATAGAAGCATTAATCTCAATCAAAAACCAGCAGCCAACATTAGCTTCTGGTAATTACAAATGAAAATGCTAGTGTGATTATTTAGTTCAAACCAATATTTGTTCGTTGCAACACAAGTTCATCACACAAGATTTTCTCACTATTTGCTGACCAAATCTTTTAAAGGAAAGCTATTTTAAGTTTAAAACATCTTCTTATCACACAAATAGGGTTGCACACCAATGAATTGGAGAGGGAAAGAAACAAATACTTATTCAGACAGAATGAGTCGACCAATAAAGGAAAAAATATGCTCCCACCCTTTTCACAACCGATGCAGAGCACATAATCAAACTTCGAAACACCAATTTGCCGTGTGTTATACTTGTATTTCTGTATTGTTTGTGAAAATGGTAACATAAAGAACAATAGTACAACAAAATCAAAGAAAATATCCTGAAATTAGATTTGTATATACATCACAACCAGGTGAAGTAGCTACATCAGTTTTTAACGGCGATTAACAGGAAGTAGAATCATTTTGAGGCCTCCAAAATCCATAAAATCGGACATCATAGAAATCCTCGAATTAGAATCGTACTGCTCAAATGAAATGATGTATAAATAGGAAAATGATCAGAAATGCAAGAGATAACCTGAAGTCCATGTTCTTGTTTGAGATCGGGCCAAACGGAGGAGAGCACCTCTCGCCATTTTACTTCTTCCGATCAACTGAGAAAACTAAAACCCCAAAATGTTTGCAATTTTTAGGGTTTAGCATTTTATTTATTTAACCCAAAAAACTTATTATATTCATATTTTTATTTTATTTTATTTTAGTAGTTATAATGGAAAAAAAAAATAAGAAAATGATTAAAACAAGGGTAAATGATTTAAAAAATTCCTATCAACCCTTCAAACTTTATCTTAACTCTCTAACCATAATTTTTTTTGGGGTGTATTCAATCTGAAGAATTAATAACTTTTATGGATTTTACAAGTCTAGTGGTATTTAATCATGACTTTTATAAACTTTATAGAAGTCTAGTGGTATTCAAAATAAACTTTTTAGAGTTTTAAAAGTCAAGTGGTATTCAACCTTGACTTTTAAAAACTCTAAAAAAGTCTAATATTATTCAAAATGTCAATGAACTTTTAATAACTCCATGAAAATCATGGACATACAAACATTAATGTTTAAGGTACAACTATATTTTGTAAAAAAATGTCTTTGGTCTAACCCAAATATTTGGATGAATTTCTAAACTTATAAAACCCATAATTTCTATCTTTTTCTCACGTCTTCTCACTCTTCACTATCTCACCCCTCTCTATCTCACTTTCTCCTATATATGTATTTTTCGTTCTTCTCCAAAAATCAAAATAAAAAATATTATTTAAAATTTTTAAATTTTTGAAATATTTTGTGCTTTTTAATATATGATTTATATCAATAATTGTAATATTTAATGATAGTAATATATGATTCAAAAAATTATAATATGATTTAATTCAAATATTTGAATAGCGGATAACAAACATGATAAAAAATAACAAATAAATTTGTATGATATAATTGATAAAATAATTTATAAGTTATCATATGTTTTTTTTAAAAAATAATTTTACACAATCGCAAAGTTTTTAGTTTATAATTTCGTTACAATAATATATATATATATATATATACATTTAAAATAAATGAAATCCATTTTCATCAACAAATTAAAAAATATTTCAAATAAATTTAGGAAAAATTAATTTTTTTGTCCTGTATGTTTATCATTTTGCGATTTCAGTCCTTTATATTTTCATATTTCAATTTTAGTCCGCTATCTTTATTTTTTTTGGCAATTTTAGTCTTTTTTCTGACGTGACACCAATTCAATGTTGATGTGAAACTGACGTGTACAGTGCCACATAAGCATTTTTGAATAAAAAAGACCGAAATTGCCAAAAATAGAACATGCAGGACTAAAATTGAGATGTGAAAACATAGAGGACCAAAATCGCAAACCGCTATCTTTATTTTTTTTGGCAATTTTAGTCCTTTTCCGACGTGGAGCTGATGTGACACAAATTCAGTGCTGATGTGGAGCTGACATGTACATTGTCACGTAAGCATTTTTGAATAAAAAGGACCGAAATTGCCAAAAATAGAACATGCATGACTAAAACTGAAACGTGAAAACATAGAAAACCAAAATCGCAAAGTGTCAAACATAAAGGACTAAATTTGCAATTTTCCCATAAAGTTATTATTTATGTCAAACAATTATTACTTCAAAGAAAAAAATGATATATTTAAGATACAAATTCATGTAATTGTATGAAAAGTTTACAAATCTCTATAAAAAGTCCTGCAAAAGTCTACAAAGAATCCATGAAAATCTATTTGTAAATCCGTGAGATTCTATAAAAGTCAATAAAAATCCATCAACTCCACAAAAATCTATCATTTTAAAAAGTCATTAAAAGTCATTAAAACTCTGGATTGAATACACCCACCTTTATTTCAACTCCCTAGTGTCCCCATTTTTGAATTAAATATTAATTAGTAATTAATCCTTTGTACGTGGCATTGTTAACCTATCGAATCAGTCCCGGCCATGCAAGACTATCAGTTACGCAAGGTTTCCAGCCGATATACTCCGAATTAGGGTCCAACATGCTTCCGTAAGATGAATTAAATTCAAATACCTCTTTGACCAAAATGTCGTCGGGTCATACCTGCCGAGTTTTACGAAGTGCTCCTCACACTCCAACCACGCAGTCGTAACAGATGGTTTCTGCACAAGCTCCTTCAACGACACCCAGCACAGCCTTAATTCGTTTTCTACCTTAAGACGTATGGTATATAAATTTAATTATAAAATATGAGCATGAAAAAACAAGAGGCTTTAAAGAAATTATTCAGACATAATATTATTACATAAATCAACTCCTTTGAAGAGGAGAAGACAACTTGTTTAGATACTTATAGTAGTTTTGTTCTTGAAATACATGAAAGAAAACTTAATACAATAGAAAGGAAATATTACAACAATTTATTTGTAAGAAAAATGAAGGGAATGATCGATATTTTTAGCTTTCTTGAACGCTTGTATTTATAGCTGAGGTTCCACTCGTTTCACCGAGAAACTTCAGGGAATCTTACAGTTGTCTTGTATTTCTTTATGTCATTATTGATGACATCTTTTACTAGTTGAGGAGGCGGCTGTCTTGTATTCTTTATGTTATTATTGATGACATCTTTTACTAGTGGAGGAATCACATGTCTGCCACTTTTTTTTGACTTTATTCTCCTCACATGTCTGTTTTATTGTTGTCGGGGCATCTTTTATTTTTGAAGTAGGTCCCTGTAAAAACGCATCTTTAGTGGTCCTTGTCCACCTTTGCTTGTCTCGGAGAAATACTTTCGATCCGTTCGGGGTCTAAAGGTTTTTCCAAATTCTGGCTCCTTCTGATTTGGGCATTCTGGGCAGATATTCTCTGACCATCGTCCAATATGAGTCATGTTACAAAATTTTCGGCGAGTTTCTTTACTCCCCGGCAGCTTGTTGTTCCACAAAAGATTTCTCTTCTTTTCAAAGAGTTCTTCCGCAAAGGCTGTAGTTTTCCCTGTCATTGTGTTTAACAGGAACGATCCATTTACAGAATTCTGATAAAATTTAAATGGAAACTTGACTTTGTCCATCTCAGTAAGACAGACCCAAATACCCCATGCCCTTCTGGTTGAGATCTCATTTTCCCCGAAAGTGGACACTAAGGGTATTTCTTCAGTTTTAGGATCCTTGATAAATTTGTGACTATTTATATCAGGTCTCCCTAGCTTGATGAAATGAAAGGGTTCGTGTGTTCCTTTCACTGTTGGTTCTGGAGCTGCGCTGAAAAAGTATAACTCAAGCACATCTCCTCTGGACAAATGGTCGTTATTTGCCCATGTTTCTTGGAATGCTTCCTGAATTCATTTCGGTAACTGTGATATCTCCGGGAAACTTGGTGACGTTGTATAAACCGAGGCCAAGGCTCCAAATTCATACCAGAGCTTTACATCCTTAGGATTGACATTGTTTTTTAGCCAAACCCTTGGATATATCCCTGCCACATCAACCCTACAAGTGTTAGGGTTAATTTCACTTTTTGTACTTAATTTCTCCCACATTTGTTGATAAACCTGAAATGGAGAAATAATAGTTGGGTTAGTATCGATCTTAGATTTGCCCTTGTCAGTGTTGGGCCTAAGATTGATCTCTTCCCAACCGGTGGTTGTATTTCTTGTTTTTGTAAAACCTATGGTTTTATCATATCTTGTTTATGAGAAACTAATGGTTTCTCTATAGTCTTCACAATTGGCCCTTAAATAGCAGCCCATAGTTGTGTTTGAGCTTGCATACATCCTGTAATTCGATTAGATATTTTGATCCGATCAACTTGTTGTAACCTGCCGGCCATTTCAGCATTAATGGCTAACTGGTTGAATTCGGTTTGAAGCAACCCAAGGTGTTACTTGAGATGCCTCTGCATTTTCATGATGGAATTCACGTCACTGCCTTCCATCTCTTGTTAAGAAATCTGCAAAAATATTTTCATGAGATTTAATAATAACAATATCAAAAATATAATTTTGACATAATGTTTGCCACCTTAATAACCTAGCTTTCTCAGGTTTAGATTCAATTTTATTTCTTAGGAAAGCTTTTACCTGGGTGTTATCAACCTTCAGAGTGAATTTTTTAGCAAGTAAAAATAATGGCCATTTTTCAAAAGCCATTTTAACTGCATAAAATTCCTTTTCGTTGATATGCCATCTGATGGCCTCTGATTATGAAAAAAGACTGCTACAGTATCTGCATGGTATTTCCCCATCTAGAGTGATCTTGGTAAGGGCTGCTGCCCACCAATCGTCACTGGCATCCGTAAATAATACCAGATCATCTTCATCTACGGGTATAGCCATTTTTTGGAGATTCTTACATATCTCTTTTAATTGGTTTATCCCTTTAGTATGGTCATCGGTCCATATAAACCTAGCATCTTTTTTTAACAAAGGACTGAACACCTTTCTGTACATTGCTAGGTTGTTAATGAACATCCCTGCAAAATTAACTACTCCAAGAAAACTCTGGAGTTGTTTTACGTCTTTGAGTTTATCTGAAAAATTCTTTACATTTTCCACAATATGGGGTTGCAGAATTATTCCAGTTTCATCAATATCAATACCAATGAATTCAATTTTCCTTGTTGCTATGACTGTTTTCTTTTCAGATAAGACCAGTCCTTCTTGTTTACAAATTTTTGAGAAAATCTCTAAGTGTTTAACGTGTTCGTCTATGTTTTTTGATGCTATCAGAATATCATCAATATAAACAAACATAAAGTTGAAATAATCTTTAAAAAGGTTATCCATCTTTTTTTGAAATATCTGATGTGCATTAGCCAATCCCATAGGCATAACTTTCCAAATATAGTGTCCTTGTGGAGTAGAGAAGGCTGTGAATTTCTTACTGCCTTCTTCCATTCGAATCTGGTAAAATCCGGACTTACAATCAAATTTTGAGAACACTCTAGCATTTCGTACACAGCTAATTAGGTGTTCTCTACTTGGTATGAAGTATCCATCAAACTTCAGAATTTTATTAATACCTTGGTAGTTAATAACTAGCCTGGGTTTCCCTCTTTTTATTTCACCATGATTTCTAACTAGAAAACCTGGGCTGCTATATGGTGAAACTCCTTCTTTGATTAAACCAAGGTCCAAATGTTCCTTGATAATCATTCTCATATCCTTTTGATCTGTTATGTTCATCGGAAAAGTCTTATATCTGACGAATTCATACTCTTTGCCTTTCTTTAGAGTAATACTGGCTTTGAGTTGATTTCTATCCCACCATGCCAAAGGATGCTTGTTGTAACTTTCTTTGAGCCTCTTTTTGACATCTTCAAGGGATACCTTATTTTCTAACTCTATATCTCTGTGATTTAGAGTTACCTTGAGAAGCTCCATAACCTATGTTTGGAGTTCTTGTTCTGTTGTTATTTTCAACATGATTTCTCCAAACTTTCTTGGATCTTTCATTTTCGGGTGAAAAAGTTGTCCTTTATCACCACACTGGCTGCAAAATATTATCGGTAATTGTCGATAAAAAGCAACCTTGAGTCTTTGAACGATAATTTTATGATCACAAATTGTAGTGAACATAAGTTTTCTTGACTAATTGTCTTGTGTGTACTTCTTAAACATTTGTAAGAAGTTATTTTCTAACAGGATATCAGCTCCTGTATCATGAAAATAGATTGGTGGTGTTTTTACCTTGTACCAAGGTGTTTGACCTGTACCTCCCATAAGGATCTCTGCTTGTTTTATTCATTTGCAAAGAATTAAAATTCTTCGAGAGAAATCTCGTCCAACAATTTTTGGCAATTCTTCTTCACATTTTTCAGGAAAGACTCCTCTTTTTGCTGTACAAATTCCTGCTCCCGAGTCAATATAAGCTGCAAAGTTGATCGAGAAAATACTACCACTGAAAATCAACCTAAATATATATATCAATTAAGCTCGAATATATCGCAAGTGCACGAGTCAAGTAATAATATAGTGTACAAAGTACGAGTATCGTCCCACAGAGATTGATGTCTGACAAAATTACTCAAGTATTATTCTTTAGTTAATTAAGATAAGATGATAATAAATTAATAAACTAAAATAAAAGATGAAATAAAGCAAGATAATAAAATTAAATTCATAAAATAAATAAACGATTGTTAGGATCTCGGTTCACCTACCCCTTTTTATTCTCTAATGATTGAAATTCGGTTCTCAAGTCATGCTTTTGACGGAATTTCCTAATCTATCAATATACTCTATCGAGCTATATTAATCTAATTAACAAATTACAATAACCAAGTATCCTTGTGTTATTTAACAATTGCAATTGCATTACGATTTGTAAAATCCTCTAGCTTTCGACCTATTGGACTATGACTATCAACATGTATACAACCTCATATGTCTATGCAAGTTGTAGATCCATGGACTATATTACCCTATCATGTTATAAAATCTCCTTTCAGTATCAATTATAACACATAAAATCAATTCGAAGTTGATCAATCTCCAAATAATCAATAAACACAGTAATATAATCAAGAATGCATACAAACCAAATTCAATCTTCAAGAAGAAATCAAAACAAAATTTTGGGGGTTGGATCCCCTAAATCCCAACAAAAATAAGAGAGAAAAGAAGAAACTAGTTTGCGCGGTTCTTGAGATCTTCACGTCGTCTCCCTATTTTGCTCTTGGTTCTCGCTTGGTGGCCGCCTCTCTCCCCCTTTGCGTCTCCCTCTGATCTCCTTTTTATATGTACTTGAAAGCCCCTTAAATAAAGCCCGTGACTCAAGACTTTTAAAATCTTGAAAATTCTGATTTTTTTCCTTCCGTGTAGCGCCATGGCGCAGGAAAAAGCACGCCATGGCCTGAAAATTTTTGTCCCAAATGTCCTTTTTCCGTCCAGGTCGTGCCTAGGCGCTCAAAACTTGCGCCTAGGCGCCATATTTTCTTCCCAGCGCAGTTTTCTTGAAAAATTCATAACCTGAGTTCCAGCCGTCGGATCGAGTTGAAATTTGGACAGCAGCTTCAAAACATCTTGTACTACAATATGAACAGTGGAGATTGGATTTAGAGCAATCTAGAATTAAATTTGAATTTTTGACCAAGGCTGCTCCGTAATTCATTTTTCAAAAACCCATTTTCCTATAAAATTAACCCGGAGAGTGAAATGCACAAATAAGCAATAAATCACACAAAAACAATACATAAAACAATATGAGACCAAATATATGCATGCAAAATAGACATAAAATAATGCAAGCAAAATGCACTTATCAAAAGTACTCAGCCTTATATTGTTCATACAACATCCCTATCGGAATGTATATGGGGAAAGGACTTGTTGTCATTTTTTAAAGGGATTACTAAATGGCCCCGCCATTTTTAACAGACTGTGTTGTAATTCAGTAATCCGATTAAGACTATTTACCTTTAGTTTTTCTAAGGCCTCAGAAGGTAGAGTATGATTATTCCTTTCTACTTCTTCAATGTGTTCTAGTAAATCATGTTCATGACTTACTAATTTCAGCAGTTGCTTCTTCCTCTGTTTGTGAACAGAGTATTCGAATCTGATTAAGGGATTGTCCCTTATCCAATTCTCTTGGTTTTCCATTTCGTAGAATTCTTATTGAATCCTCCAAGTCTTTTCTTTTGCCATGAACTCTATTCTCTTTTCAAGGCGTTTCCATGGTTTATGGTCCTCCAGAAATTATAGACCAAGAATGAGCTGATCCATTTATTTTCCTGGAATTCCCCATATTTGAACTTCCAATTCTCCAATATTTATCACTCCTTGGTAAGTTCCTTTTTCCTGTTCTTTCAAATAGTAAATCGAGTTACAAGGAATTGGTTCCGATGGCTTGTAATTTCGAATACTATTTTCACTTCTTTCCATCTTTCTGGAGATCTAAGTTTTCCTATTATAGAAAACTCTTTTTCTTCTGGTGGAATTTCTTGAATAGGAGATTTGTCTCATCTCCTGCTTGTCATTCTGTCTCCTTGGAAAGATAACCTTCGGGGTTCTATTTTAAGGTCTCTGTATAGAACCGGTTTGTCTCGAATTTGAATGTTTGTTTCCTGAATTAAAGGAAACTCGATTCTTTCCGGGTATATTGCTTGAGCAACTTTTCCAAAGATCTCTGGAATTTCAATGAACTCATTTCTAATAAATAATTCAGAATGATGAGTATTAGAAAGAGCATATGAAATTTGATACGTAATAGAATATGGCTTATTACCTTCCTTCATTAGTCTTTTTTCTTTGAAGTTTTGATGCAACGTCAAGGCTCGACTAAAATATCTATCAGCTAAATTGTAGGCTATTCTTGGATAAATAACTCCCACAATTTTCCCTGCACACAAATTTCCCGAGATAGTTCCTAGAACCGCATCTTGTATATTCCCTATTTTTTTATCGCATACTACGATATCTATGGGTGAATCTATTCCCTCTTTAAAAGTAGCTTTGATCATAATCTGGATTGCTCCAATATGAATCCAAGACATTGTCTTTGCTACTTCTGCTTTTAATTTCTGTAATTTCTCTCAAATTTCTTTAAAGGGAATTAACTGCATCTCAATTTGATTACTGGTTAATTCCATAGGGATTGCCATTTCTCTTCTGGATACCTTATAAATCAAATTATGTCTTCTTTGTCTTAGCCCTAGGTTTCCTAAGACTCTTTCAACTTGTCCTGCCGAAAATCCTTGGTACTTTTGTGATGTTGGATTTTCTCTCATAATCCTTTGGACTATATTATGAGATATCGTAGTTTGACTAAAGAACCCAGCCAAACTTTCATGTGTTTCATGCCGAAACACTTTCTCTTTACTCTGATTCTGATTCTGATTCATCCTCAGAAACTTCTCGACTAAACAATATCTCTTCTTCGTATATGCTTTCATCTGAGGGGATATCCTCAAATTGATATACTTGGACTAGATCTTGAAAGAAGACCGCATCATCCATATCTGGTGTTGCTTCAAAGAGTTTAACTCTTTTTTTCTCGTTTTCTGGACAATTTGTAGATATATGTCCTCTTGCTCCACATGTCCAGCAGTTGCAATCCTTGAAACTTTCACTTGCTCTTGTATGAGTTCTTCTGAAAGTTCTTTTTGATGGTGTTCTTCCCCTACTTAGTGATGAGCCTGTTGTTGGGGATGTTCTTGTAGGTCCACTTCTTCTACCCGATATATAGGATCTGGCCTTTTGTTTGGACCAAAATGTTCTTGGTTTCCAAGAACTTTTCATTCTTTTATTATAGGGATTATTTCTGAATTTCTTCCTTTTAAATCCCTGTGATCTGATTCCAATGATCGTTGGAAGATCATTTTCTCTACAACACAAAGGTGTACGCTTATCTATACCCCTTATTTTCTTGTAGTTATTCTGTAATGCTGCCATATGGGACCATTCTGCTAATTTTCCTTTCAAAAAGGAGGCACGTCTTGCCAATGTATCAAGATTACCTGAAACATATTCTTTGATCAACATTTCTCTCCAGGGACTTGGCATTTTTGCGAAAAATAGCTGAATAGCTATATTTTCCTCGACTCCCGAATTCCATATGTATTTAGTTAATAACATAATGTATTCATCAACTAAACAGATATCATGTAACTCGAGGCTATAAAGAGCTTGAGTATATCTTCTCTTTTTCTTTGTATTTTGATTATTGAAATAATCTACCCCTATGAATTGTGCTTTAAATAGGGTGGCCATTCTTTCTCCAATCTCGCTGAGGGATTCTCCTGCTAAAATTGATTCCTTAGTTTCTGGCATAGTCATCTCCCATGCGATCTTAACAGATCCCATTAGACTCATTTCTAGAAGTTTAATGAATCATTCTTTATTGAGATCTAATGTCTCTGCTACTATTCTCATAGCTGACGTCCAATCATCTATAAGATCTTCTCTATTTTTGAAGTCCAAAACATCAAGGTTTAACATAACCCCGTAAGGATGAATTGGATCTAAAACAGTTTTTTCGTAAGGAGTTTGAAGAAGTGGGATTTTACTCCTTCTTGATCTGGTTCCTGCTGGATGTGAATTTTCTCCAACCTGGAACTCACTATGCAGTTCTTCTGTTTTAACCACATATCTTGGGGAATTCCATATGGGTTGTTCACCCTCAGGGGAATTCATTTTTAGATCTACTACTTTGAGATTCACAAAAGAATTCGCAAGATCTTGTAGATCCTCGAGATTTAATCTTTCTAAAGTATTCATTAGATAGTGTTTTTCTCTGATACTGCTTTTATAAGATTAATCATCATTTCATCATTGGTTAAAGGTTTTTGAACCATTTTGGTTTTACCTTTATGATGTAACAAATGTTCGGTACCAAATGAGAGTGATAACCTTCCTCCTATATTTTCTTTTCTAGAACCCGAAGTGTGTTCTAGATTTATGATTTTATTTTGAAGATCCTTTAGAGTTCCAAGAATTTCTTCTTGTTTCTTAAGGATTTCATCAATTTGCCGAGGTATTTCATACAGCTGGTTGCTGTAATATTGTACCGTCTTTTGAATTTTCTAAGATCTCCGGAAAGTTTAGAGGAATCTGGGGTAATCTCTAAAAATTGAGAGTTAGAAATCATTTTTCTTTATCTCTTCAAAATTAAGAGCATTAATCACAACATGTTGTAAGTAATCTATTGTGAATAGATTAACTTGTTTATAGGATTTCATATGAATAAAATCCTCTTAATTCAAACCTTCGTTTGAAGTCATCTTTTGTAAAAATCTTCTCCTCAACAAAGAAAAGCATGAATTAACGAATAATATTACGTCTGAATAATTAACCTAAAGCTCTGATACCATTTTGCGGATAATTCTACCATTTTGCGAATAATTCTTTATACTGCAAATGAGCATAAAATCTTCAGATTCAAGCATAAAACCTTTAAATTTAAGCATAAAACCTATAGATTTCAAGCATAAATTAGCATAAATCCAGTACAAGAATTAAACATTAAAATATTCAAGTTTGGTGATCCTAGGGAGTTATAGTAAAGAATCTTTTGGCTATGGAGTTATAATAAAGTTAGGAAGGGTATTAGAGATTTTAGGACAATTCACTCTTAAAATAATATGTTTTTGATAAAATTAATATATATATTTTTTTTGAAAAAAACATATATATTAAGATTAACTTCTCAAGTCTCGAGAAGCAATTACAACCAACCAATTAGGTATATGTTCAAGTACACATTCAGAATTAGACAAAAAACACAAAGCCTCACGATCCAACTTGTGTAACATTAACCGTGTGTTTCATATGAGCTAAGGATAGAAATAATATTTAAACATACTATTTCAGTAACATTTTTTTAAAAAAAAAAACCATGTAATAAATATGACTAATGCATTTAACCTTGAATATTTTTATATCTAAAATAAAAATATATTATTATACAACAATTAGATCATGTGAGATGTTATTTTTGATACGAGTTGATGTAACATTGAAAATTTAAATTTTTATAGATAAAATGAGATCGAATATCCATCTTATAAAATTAAATCACGATATGACCACAAAATTTTCGTGATATACAATTATTTTTTTAACCCTTCGTTTAGCCTATATTATTAATCTATGTATCACTTATCTTATCAAATCTCGCGTTCTTATCGTCATATTATTTATCCATCTATTAATTATCTATTTTAAATCAATCAAATCATTAATTATTTAACTTACATCAATCAAATTACTAAATTTAAATTACTATATTACTCTTTATAAATAATACTATTCCGCAGTGTTTGGTACAAAGGATTAGGTAGGTTTGTGTGTGATTTTTTATTTAATCCATTATTTGGTAGGATTTTTATTAAAACAAGCTAATCTAACCTAGAAAGGATAAAGTTGTTTTATAGTAGGTTAACTAAACCCTCCTCTCACCCTAGTATTATTTATCCTTGTTTTTATCTTACTCATAAATTCCATAATTACTCTTTCCCTTCAATCTAAAAATCACCCATCCAATAAAATATAAATGGTATTGTTGGCAAAAAATTTTAAACCATTATTTAATCTTATTCCTAAAAATAAAATCAATCACAATACTATTTTTAACGCAAATTATCAATCCTTATTTATCAATTCTTTTATAATTCATTTAATAATCATTCAATAATCCTATCAATTGAACCAAACACTGCGTTCATATTTTATTTATTGTTAAAAAAACAAAATGATAATTTATCATGTTTATATAAAATTTAATTAATCAAATCAAATCAAATAAACTATAATATATCAATCAAATCAAATACAATATTAACTATCATTTCTTATTTCTTATTTATTACATTATATTACTTATCTATGTATTGTTTATGTAAATAAAGAAATTACATTACCAAATCATAAAAAAAAAAAAAAAATCAGACAAATTTCTATATATATTAATATTAATATTATATGTATGCATCAGAGAGAATGCGATTTTGACACATCAAAGCGACTTCTGGGGAAAAACAAGTGAAGTTGTGGACACTTTTTCGTCGAAGGTTTCAGTGCAGTTCTCCGCATTTCGATCGAAATTCAACCATCCAAATCTTCCAGGTTCGTGAAATCTTCGTCATTGGTTGTAAATCATCTCATAATTGTGTGATCAAAGGTGCCTGCGTGTGTCGTGTGGCGTAGTGCTACAGTGTTCCAGCTCTTTTCCACGTGTTATTATGTTGCCAATCGCGTTACTCGTAATGTTTTGAAATTTTCGTTTCACAAATGGCTTTTGCTAGCTTGGATCTATGTTTCTTTTTTATATTTAAAATTGGGGCGCGGCAAAGGTGGTTTTTTTAGGTGGGAATTTTGATGGTGGATAATCAAGTACTTGTAAGTGGGTAGGTTTTATGGTTTATGAATTTTATCCAGTTAAAATTTGAGGTAATGCTAGAATAAATATATGATTTTCAAGAATCTGATGACTGTTCTTTCTATGTTGGAACTGTGTAGGTACAATGGAAAACAACGTGAAGTCAGAAGTGAATCAGCTTCCTGAAGCTGACTCCTTACCTGACGGGTTTGTTGAATCTTCGTCTCCAGAACATCTGGAGGAGGAAGTGACTGATTATAAAGAGGAAAAATTATTGCAGCTTGATTCTCGGTCCGACTCCGATGTAGTGATAACTGATGGCGGTGGCACATCTTTTGGTGAATGTAGTGATAATGTGGGGGATCAAAGAGATAAAGTGATTGGTGTGGCAGATCCATTGGAAGCCAAGACAGCTCCTGGAGATGAAAAACATGATAGAGAGAAATGTGATTGTTTTTACCTTATCATGAGGATTTAGTTTTTATGCATGCAGATTTAAGTGGTGTGGTTGACTTTTTGGTCAAATGGTTTGATAAGGAATAGAACTGAGTAAAATAGTAAATGTTGTTGTACATTGGGTTTCGTGACATAAGATTTAGAGTGTGTGTATATAGAGAAAACTGAAAAAAAAGGTGTTTGGTTGGAACCTTGGAACAAAAGCACTCAAGAAAGACTGAAGCTAGGCATTCTGGCTTATAGGCTTACACTGCAGCTTCTCTTTCAAGCGACAAAGCTTTTTTGAAAAATTTCTTTTTTGTTGTTCTATCCAAAAAAGAAGTTATTTTATTTTTTTTCTTAAAAAGACTTCGAAACCTTATGTCATGCATTTCTTTATCCGATTTGACCTTAGTATGTGTTGTTTTACCTGTCGATGCATGATAATTGGATCGTGGAACCAGAAAACTTGATGAACAGATGTGATTTTCTGACTCAATAATTCCATCAATTGCACGGTGGAAAGAAAAATTATAGAGGATGAAAAACCTGCTTGTCGATGAATATACTTAATTGATCAAATTATTCCCCTTTTGTTGACTGCAAATTTTCTCTCATGCTCCCAATTTCCTTTATTCTTTCATGGGTAGATTCCATTTGACCGATTTACTGTTGGTAAAAGTAGCTAGAGACTACTCATGTATTAAGACTTATTCAATATACCCGATACAAATATCCCATCACATTAAACCTTTTAACTTTCAAACTTCATAATGCCTCGACCTGGGGTAAATGGACGCATGTGACCAACCCTAGAGCTTGCTTTTAGCGCAGGGATAAAATTACTCCCTATTCAGCTGACAAATTAGGCATTCTCAATGTCAACTCTTGCAATTTTTTAGCACTTCTCAGTCCTCGGTAACATATACATGTTGCATTCGCTAAAAAGTTCTAAAAATATAACTTCTGTTTCTGTGTTTTGTTCGAATTGATGTTTTATATGGGTGTTGCTACTTTTCAACTCATTTGATTTATATGTTTTAACTTCTAATCAGAATTAGCTTCATTGGTGTTTGTGTACATTCTGAAGTAATGATTTAGTCAGATCATTTGGTTTCATTTGCAAATCCTTAATGCACTACAGATATCAAGTCTCAACAGGCTATCATCATCCCAATTACCAATTGTCAATTCTCTGCTACACCTCCTGGCATTAATTTTCAGAACTGCGAGACAGGGGATTTAGAATAGTTTATTTTTTCATGTTATTTTGATTGTTTTGAGTTACTAACATTTCACAACACTTGGCTTTGCAGCTTTTGACAAAGATTTGGATGTTCAGACAGTTCGTTTGGAAGATATTTCTTTGAGAGGAAGTGCTGAGGACAACAAAAAAGTATTCAGTAATGCCAGTGGCAGTGTCTTAAAAATATTAAGTGATTGGTTATTGATATATAAATTGCCTCCTTCTGCCTTGCTAAGTTTCAAAAGTTTATACAGAGTTCATATAATTTTCACGAGGAGTGTAGTAATCTTTATGAGCTCCGGGGACGTTATCATTGGAAAGTCATCTATAGATTGAAAAGATAACATTAGATATTTTATGCCATCTTCTTTTGGTTTCAGTATTACTTATTAATCTTTCTTTATTTTATGCCAGCAAGTCTCCGAAGTGAAGCGTAAGAGTGTAAAGCGTTCCTTTAAATCAGAGAAAGAGTTTTTGGAATTCACTTTGAAGTATCAACAAGTCATTGTTGAAAGAGATTCTGGTATTTGATTATCGTTTGGCAAACAATCCCCTAATGTTAATTCTCATCGATTTTTTTCTGAAGGATTTGTAGATCACTTGACTTCCATTTTTACCTGGTTGTTTTTTTCCTTCAAAATTTGGTATATTTATGTTATTGACCATATTGAGTTCGTCTAAGAAGCTTTCACATGATCCCTGATTTCGTTGTAATTTGGTTGTGGGTGCATGCCAGAGGATCATAATGTATTTGCTTGATTCTTTTGACTATCATAACCTCACATATTTAACTGAAATGGACTGCTTTATATCGTTGTGACTTTCAGAGTCTTTCCTGTCATTTGCTAATCTATGGATTCCTCTCATCTGCAGCAATTGCTGTTAGAGATAAACTTGAGTCATTGTGCCGGGAGCTGCAACGGCAAAATAAAATGCTAATGGTATTGCCTTGTCTCGCATAAAATATCTGCTCCAGCTCATGCTTCTCCAGACTTGTTGGTTTCTCTTATACCTACTTTAGAATCCCAATTTCATTTAAAGCCTCTTACTCTCTTTGTTCGCTTGTGTGCTGTGATTCAATGTGGATGTGAAGGAATGCTTGCCATTATATGTTGTCTGCTGACTGCATCTCTTTAAGTTTTTTCTTTTCTTATCATAACTTCTCTGAATTGTTATTGTCACTGTAAATTAGCATGAACAACACGTGCATTGCTCATATGTAATGTTTTTACTTATTAAAAATACTTTTCTAATAAAATTTTAGTGATTTGTAAAAAAAGAAAAGATAATGGCTATTAAGATCATCTAATGGATTAGTGGGATGCAGGTTATGGTTAGTAGTAGGAAGTTTAAAAACATGTACAGAATTATAATATAAAGGATTTTATTTATTTAAGCTTTCATCTTTCTGACCTCGAAGGCTTGTTTTGGAATACTACTTAATTATACCAAATTTGATTTTTATAAGGCCCTCTTTCTTTATTAAATAGTAAGATATATTGTGGTTGAAGATGTATCACTCTCTTCACTAACAGATTGAGAAAAGTTAGAAAAATTCATAGTTTGTTTTCCTTCAATCTTGAGGTTTAATGCTCAGCGTATCACTTTGTGAGGTTTCAGAAGCGCCATTGCAATTGCTTGATTTCCATTTATTTTTTCTTCATTTAATATGGTGTGGTTATATTGATCTTCTCTGTCCCATAGTTGATAGTACTGTTGACTTGAATCAATGAGGGAATGCTCTACTTTTTCAGGATGAATGCAAGCGAGCATCCTCAGATGGTCAAAATCTGCGAGTAGATCTGTCAAACAAGTTTCAAGATGCAATTAAGGTATACACAGATTCTTTCTAATGTACTTTAAAGCTATGCCTGTCTTGGTTTTATCTAGGGGTTAGGATCAGATGCAGCCCAATCTCTCATATCTTTCATCATGTAAAATTAACCCCTTTTCCATGTCAGCCTTTAGATTTCGATATGATTTGAACTGAAAGAATTGGTTTCATTTTACCAACATGTAATGAGGTAGCATGTTGGTGGTGGACTGGTGGTTGTCCATCGTCAACGACTCATTTATTTAACTAGAAGTACTGGAGTGTCAACTTTTTGTAGAATTTATTATTTTTTTAATTTGTTAGTTTCTTGTCCTCCCCTCCTTGCACTCCCTTCATTATATTTCCCTCTTTTTTTTTTTTTTTACTGTTGCATGTAATTTTTGGTTTTCCAGATTTTGGGTTATTCTGTGTTTTTATAGTTCTCATGTTCAGTTGGAAGCATAGTTCATCCGCTTATTTGGTAATACCTCTTTCCACGTCTCACCAGTTTGGATCTCCTTGTGATGAATCTAGGATGCTACTAAACCTATTTCAGGCTGCATCAAAATTTTTCTTTAAACATGTATTCTTGGCTGTTGATCTGACTGTCTTGCATAAGCTTGCAATCTTCCCCTTTTAGCATCTAAAAGCCTGATACTTCTCCCTGGAACATTATCGCTTCATGTACAAAGGGCTCACACTGGATTATTGTTCATTTTACATTTCTTTCATATTCACCTTTCTCCATTCGATTGCAGGAAGTAAGTAGTAAACTGGAGGAGCAAAAAGATGAATGTCTATCTCAACTGAAAGAGAATGAGATGTAAGATTAAAGGTCATGAAAATGATGGATGAAAAGAAGCCGTGAATATGCCTGCTTCATCTAATCCTTTTAAGACCTTGCGCGAATGAGTATATATACTATATGCTTGTTCTATGAAATGTTGTCATGCTCATGAAATTATGTCAAAATAAAATGTTTGATGTGTTGATTCCTGTTGGGTACATTGTCAACAGAAAAAAATGTTAGGTGCCAAATAACTACTTGGAGTGTTGTGTGTAAGTAGATGAAAAGACGGTAAGAGTCCAATTGCTTGACGTTCTTACTTTGATCGGAACTTACTGTCTTTCCAGTTTCATCCAAGTGCACCTTATGCAGGCTACTGATGATTCAATGTTTGTTAATAAGTAATAATATCTAAAATTGACTGAATCAATAAATCTTTTCAACCTTATTTTCATAATTATGTAGTCAGCTTTTCTTTGTGGGACCACCTTAATCAAGATACATAGCCAAATGATTAAGCCATTACCTCAACTACCTCTGGTTTTCCATTTGTTTTGACATTTCCATGACCATTTGAAGCTTATTTTCATAATTACGTATTCAGCGTTTCTGTGTGGGACCACCTTAGTTAAGATATAGAGCCAGATAATTAAAGCAGTACCACAACTATCTTTGGTTTTCCATTTGTTTTGACATTTCCACAACCATGTTGTTCATGAGTTCCTGCTATGTGCAATAAATTTAAAGATTAGGCTCCATTGTGGCTCAGGATTATGTTGGAGAGATTGGTTTCATCATCTGGTTTCTAGGACCATCTGTCTGGATTCAATCTCAAATTTCTTGCATTTTTGTCCTGATCATGTTATAATCGTTTTTTATGGTCACTGTGCAGATAGAACTTAAATAGATATTTATTATTCAATATACTCTGCACATTATTATTATTTTTATTTTAAAATAATAAATGACTAAGAACTGTTAATTATTTTCCTGTCTTTCTGTGTGCTTTTATTTTCTCGGAGCTTTTTCAATTGTTTAAAAGGTATGCAAAATTTTCCCACTTCAGGTTAAAGATCAAGTTAAAACAACTTGTCGACCAATATGCTCTTTCTGAGCAGCAACATGCACAGAAGGTAGTTGCACTGCCACGTGTGATATTTCTAGTAATAAGATTTTTTTTCTCATGTGTATCTATTTTTATCTAAAAGTTAAACGCTGCACATGACTTGGCTTTGCAGTTGAAACAAAAAACGCTCGAACTTCAGCTTGCCGATTTGAAACATCAGCAACAAGAAGAGAAAATGAAACAGGAGCAGTCCCAGATGAAACTATATGCAGAACAAGTTGCACAATTGCTAGCAACTGAAAAGAACTTGAGGTTGCAGTTAACAGCTGACGGTGAAAAGTTCCAACAATTCCAGGTAGGACAATTTTTCTTTCACGCAACACCATACATTGATTCTTTTAATGAGAAATCGGTTATATTTTCTTTTATAGTTAACATTAAAGTTTCCCAATTATCTTTACATAATATTAACGTTTTATTAAGTTTAGTTATTTTACTCTGGCTTCCTACATTTGATTGAGATAAACAATAACAATCATTTTAGGGGCTCCGTGTGCGGATATTTTATCCGCCTTATATATATATATATAGATAATATGATCTCATTTCTTATATTAAAAAAAAAAGAGAGAGAGAGAGAGAGAGAGACAAAATAATCATTTTCCTTTGTTCAAGATGTAGTGAGTTGACTTTCCAGAATTAGATTTTACTTTGTTTTTGAAAGATAATGATAATAAGGATGGACCTATTTAGATGCCTGAATCCCCAATAATCTAGATAGAATTTAAATCACTTGAAATGCTCTCCTTTATTTTTCAAACAGATGCCGTGCTGCAGGCATGGACCAAGATAGATTTTATGCATGCACCATGTTTCCTTGGAAGAGTACTCTGTAAAATGATTAATTTATCTCTCAACAACAAAATAACTGAATTACTATTTGGATTTTCAACAATGATTTGACAGAGTAATGTTGTCAATGAATTAGTACCAGAACAATCCAGAGGATCTAGAATCTCCTATGTGTAACTAATTGAAATTATTTAAGACAAAGTTAAATGTAGATAGAGGATGAATAAACATTCAGATTATGTCCTAGTCAGGGTTTTCTTCTTTCATTTCAATTTTTGTCCTTGTCTGACAGCCAATTTATTTTTAAATTGTTTCCCAGGAAGCATTACTGAAAAGCAACGAGGTTTTCGAAACTTTTAAGCAAGAAATTGAGAAGGTGCGGAAGCGTTGCATGCTTAAATAACAAAGATATATGACAGCATTATGGATATTTCTTTTTTCTTTTTTCTTTTTTGTAAAGCAAATTATCATCCTTAATGTTTCTATTCTTGAACCAAGATGGCAAAATCGAATAAGGAGCTGAAGAAGGAAAACGCCTTTTTGAAGAGCAAAAGTGAAAAATCAGATGTTACTCTTATAGAACTTGCAGATGAGGTATGTTTGATTTTAAATTCTCCTTGCAATGGACCTTTGTCAATTCCACGCCTTATCCCCTTATCATGTCTTTCTTCACATAATTGTCGTAGGAATAGAGTGTTGCCAGTTAATACAAGAGTGTAGATTTTTCAGCATTGGATATTTGTTTTATTCATTTTTGCAATGTTGGGAACCCCTTGGACATTGGGATGCAGATTCTCTGTCACCCCTTTGATTCAATTTATCTGGGGTGAATTGGATAATACAGCCCATTGAAATGTGAAAAAAAAAACATATTACACTTTCCTGGAAAAAACCTAGCAAATTCACATGTTTGTAAAAGAGATCCAATTAAAGGCCAACTTCGGATGAAACCATTACCGTTAAAAGAAAATTTTTGCAGGGAATAATTATTCTGTATTATTGATCATCTTTTTATAAGATTTACAATCTACAGAGCATATGTAATGCTACAAATAAGGGATGTCAATCACTGATTTTTAGGTAAAGAATATTTCCTAATTAGTTATTTTCCTATAATACAAAGATCTTAGCTAATTTACAGATTTACAATAATTATTCCTAAATCAATTTCAGTCTTCCAACACTCATGTTACGATATGTTCCTCATTGAGTTCAATATATGGTCTTAGACAACACTCCTCATTGAGGTTGAGTTAGGTTCAAGTCTAATTTCTTAACATGGCATCAGAGCTCAAGCCCATCGTATGTGTTGGGCCACCTGTTAATTGGATAGATTTCTTGGGAGTTCAATATGCCGTATGTGTTGGACCACCCGTTAATTGGATAGATTTCTTGGGAGTTCAATATATGGTCTTGGACAACCCTCACACTTGACAAATATGAATGTGGTGGCTTGATATCCGGCATGAGATATGACCATTTTTCATGCTCTCACTTTAGCATTCGTCACGATTGCTATTTTCAACCTACACAGGAAATATTTACGTCCTAAATTTTTATACAGCGGGAACGCCTGAAGAAACAGCTCGAAAAAACAAGAAATCAAAAGGAAAAACTCGAATCCTTATGCCGCTCGCTTCAGGCAGAGAGGAAAGCAAATGCAGTGGGAAGCAATAATAGCTTGGATTCAATCCCAGATTAAATCACACCATTGAAAGATGGATAAGTTTTTCCAAGTGTTGACATTTATCTATCGCCAGTGATTGTATGATAGTTTATATTTTGGTCGGAGTTGAGGTACTGCCAAATAAAGTTGTCCTAAAAAATTTTGTTGGCGTAATTGGGTGTATTCATGCCTACTTCCAGTTATGTATCCATGATCATGAATAGCAGTACTATGTCGTCCATAATATATAATTTAAGTTCTCTTACGTTTCCTATTTTGGTGACATGACATATACTCAGGGCCGTTTCTATTTGGAGGCGGAAGAGTCGTTCGACTTGAGCCCATTTGTTTTCGTGGTCCATAATTTTAAAAAAAATATTATATAAAAGTGTAAATTGATCCAATATAAATTAATTATTCTTGGACTTTTTTCATTCATATCATAGAAAATTATTTTTTCTTTATCTACTCTTAATATAAACTTTTTTTATTATTTTTGGACCTATTGATAAATTTATTTATGAAGTTTATTATTTTTAGGTTTTTTGATAATTTTTTTCAAATATAAATTATTTTTTCTGTGTCCAATATAAACGAAAAAAAAACTTTTTTTATTCCCTAAATTTATTATATAGTAGTGTAATTGGATCAATATAAAAACATATTTTTTGACTCATAGGGTTGTTCTGATATTAATGAGGACGATTTATTTATGGAGTTGACATTCTTGAAGTTCTCATTACAAAGAGAAACAAAATCGGCAATTGATGTAGTGAATACTTGAAAAAAATAGATGAGTATTTCTCAAATGCTCAAATTGCTTATAAAATCTTGTTGACTATACTTTTTACAGTTGTAAGTGCAAAACAAAATTTCTCAAATTTAAAGCTCTTCAAAACTTTTTCTCAATAAATCATGTCATAAAAAAAGATTGAATGAATTGATTATGCAATTAATTGAGAAAAAAATTCATGAACAATTTGATCAATATTGTTAGCTCTAAACTGTTAGACGAGTTGTTTTATAGTAATCATTTTGTACATGTTTGACCTTATTACTCAATTAAAATAGAAAAATTTTGACTATTGCACATTTTTTAAATCGAAAAATTTGTTATTAATTTAAAAGAATATGAAAGGCACATTACGATTTAGGGGTTTCTTTTAAAAGTTAGACTCATGCCCAAAAATTGTTAGGATCGCCCTGCATATACTGTATATTGTCATCGTTTAAGGCAAGTCTATTACGAAGTCGTCGCATGTTATTTTAATCGGCACTTAAATTTTTAGCAGTATTTATTATTTAACCAGTCATTTCAGATATGAATTTATTGTTGTAAGAAATCGATGGATCTGCACCGATGCATTCATCCATTCCTTTTGTTGTCGATTTTTTTTAAGAGTAATGCTACATGTACAATCAAATTTGTACAATAATTTTTACACTCCAAAAAATTCAATACAAAATTTAATTTATCAAATCTCACAATACATTGAATGCAAAATCTCACGATATCATATCAAAATCTCACGAGATAATAGCAAAATATCACGACATAATTGTTGTAAATATCGTTGTACGATATATTGGTTGTACCTTATTCTTTTTTTAAATAACTTCTCATAAATTTATTTGACATTTAATTCTCTTGAATAATATAATTTTTAAATAACATTTTTGAGAAAATGTTAAATATATTATTTAATGGATTTGACATTGGTTATAGTTTTTTCCACTCTAATAAATTTGACAAGATGACCCTTTTTCCCCCCAAATTTGACCTTTGGCAGTGTATTTCATCATACTGGAGTAAGCATAGGAAACTAAGGTTGCGTTTGGACATGTACTTTAAAAATATTTTTAGTGTTTTGTAAGTGAAAAAAAATTAAAATATGTTTTGGATAAATTTTTTGTAAAATGTTTTTGAAAAGTGTTTTCAAGTATAGTTTTTAAAGAATATTTAAGAGATGTTTTTAAATGTTTTTAAAATGAAACTATGTAAGACAAAGATGAACAACATTTCTTTTAAAAGGTTAAAATATTTTTATAAAATAGTTGTCCAAACATATATTTATTTTTAAAACAACTTTTAAAACATTTTATAAAAAGTTTTTAAAACACTTTTATAAAAACGTTTTATAAGTACATGTTCAAATTGAACCTAAATCTTCATGCAAAAGTCTCTCAGTTATCTGCTCTTATTCACTCTTCTAGTTATGAAATAAACAAGAATATTCGATTTATCGTACCAATCATTGAAATGATAGCACAAGGACAGAACGTAATGGACGAGAATTAAGGACAAAGTGTTGAAATAAATTTGGTGCACGCGAGATTAACATATGAAATATTCACACAAAAAATAAAAATAAAAACAAACAAACAAACAAAATAAAAACAAACAAACAAAATTTAATTAATCAGAAAGATTTTGTTTAGCTTTCTTATTCAAAATATTGCTTGTATGCAAATCATAGATAGGGAAATTACGACAGATTTCTTGCGAGAAAATTAATCGTATTGTTTTTAAATGACAATTAGTTGCCAGGAATAAAATTATCCAAAATTCTAAAACAAATTGTGGTGAAATCGTGAGATATCATAAAACAACCCCGAAACCATCCTACCCAAAATTAAGGCACAAATCACATGCAAGCCCAGAGATAGCCCAACTTACTCCCCAAGCTGGTGACAAATTATTTTTGTATTTCCATTAATCAAATAGAGCAAATACAAAGTTCCTGAGACATTACAACATCTAGAATTTTAACCAAAAAGAAAACAAAAAACAAAAAGGATTGATTCTGAATCGGTCCTAAAAATCTATGTTACATTGCGGGAAAATAAGAGATTTTACCGCAAAAGGGTTACTGCTACCTGCCTATGTCGCCTTTTCTTCTCCACGTGCTGTCCTCTTCAACCATGTTCCCCGAATGCAAACTAAATTGTTCAGCTTTGGCATAGTGCATTTTGATGGCAGCGACCGGATCTGAGACGCCAGAACACTGACCTCCAACAAGTACTCTTCCAACATGAGCTCCAAAAATCCCTCTTGATTGCTGTTGAAATCCTGAGACGACATTCAATATGTTCCTTCTTTGCATGTCAGTGATAAATATATCTTGTGGGTTCATATCTGTGGTAAAAGGCCGCGCCTCTCGTGTCTTTCGATGGTCTGTCAACCCATTGCTGTTGCATAGATCTCTACTAGGAAAAACTGAAACACTGTTGAAAAAGCGGTCACTGCTCTTCACAAGTTTCTGAATTGGCGGCTGCTCGACTTTTGCTGCAGGAGTAGAATAATTACTAAATGCTGAGGGACACTTGGCCAACAAGAGGGAAGAGTCGGTCACAGGGGGGAGGCCAGTCTGCATCCTGTTCCTATCCCAAAAACCAAAATCCATAACAGGAATATTTTCAGAGCCAAGGTGGTAGTTACAATCGAATTTTGACACTACTGAATCTAAGCTGACCTTCTGTTCACCACTGAATTTCAGGTTCAGAGTAGGGCCACTGGATATATGATGCTGGCCACCGTTGTCAGTTGGTTGTCCGCTACAATTTGATTCCTGCTCAGAGGATGTTAAGATTTTACCAAACAATTTGACATCACCATTCCTAGAAGGTTTTTCCACATTAGATGAGCAACTGGATTGGGTTCTAGATCGGCCAACGCTGTGTCGTTGCAATGGATGCAAAGCCTCGGTATCATGGGAATGATATCTTGAGCTCCTACACTTCTGAAGAGAGAACTCAGCACGGTGGGCAGAATGCAAATTTCCATGAGAGGAATTTTGAAGCGGAATTGGTTTTTTGCAACTAACAGACCCGTTTATCTCACACTCTTCTGGCTTGGGAACAGTGGACCCTCTTAGGAACTGAGAAGGATCTGAAAATGTGTGACCAGATAAATGCTGCTGACCAATTTTCTGAGAAGGCTCGTCATCAACCCAATCAACAACAACAGCTGACGAAGCATTATGATTTGAAAGTTTCTGATATCTAATTGGAACAGAGAACAGTGTTGAGGACCTCAAGGATGCTATATGACTATTTTGCTTCCATGGATCGACACGAGATTTTTCATTATAGTTTTCAAGAGCAGCCTTCTTTTGGAAAGAGACATCATCAGCTTGCGTAGCAGAAAGTACATCCAGAAGAATGGGAGAAGCATTCTCAGTCTGCTGCAACTCACACTTAATCCCACGAACCGTGCAGCTTATGCCACTGACATTGGCAGAATTGACATCCGTGTCTTCAACTTTCTTATGAGTGAACAAAAGCTCTGGTTCTTGGCAATCTATCCCAAGATGCCCATCCGAAACCTCAACCAACGCCGTGTTCTCACCTTCACTTGGTTCCTTGCGCATGCCACAGTCAGTCACCTCTTCAACCTTTTGTGCAGTTTCCTTATCAGAGGACACGTCCACGGTACCAAGTTCCTGCACAGAGACACACACACCATTCGCATCATTCTGTCTAACGATATCCACATTGAATTCCATAACATGATCATCAAGTTGACAATTACCCATCAACGAATTCTTTGAAACATGATCAGTATCCATGGGATCAGAAGAAGCTAACCAATTATTTTCCTCACCTCTCTTCGACTCAAGCTTCAGATGCCGTTCACATCCTATTATATCATATTCATGCCTTGACTTCACGTCAGATGTCAGAAGATGATCGTCCATCTTGCAATCTGATCCGTCATTGCAAACAACAGACTCAGTTTCAACAGCACTAGCATCTTCCATGTCACTACCACCTCCATTAGCATCACCAGAGACTGCATTACCTTGTCCAGGTTGAATCAGATCCAACCCAAGACACTTCCTGGCTTTGCTAAAGAAAACCTTACATTGGTCCCTGGATCTTGTTCTGACACATTTTGAGATCATCTCGAAGTCTCGGCCATAAGAAGACAGGGACTGAATGAAGATTGATTTCTCCATATCATTCCAATCAGTATAATCCAGCTCCACATAGCTCTCATCTGAGCACTCATCATCAACACTCAATGTAACTCCAGGGGTTGAAGGACGCTTCATAGAAAACCTAACTCTCTGACACCTCCAATCCTGATATCCATCCACAGGATCAACTGAACTCGTGATGCAAGAACTCACGGCCTCAGATGACATGGAACCACAAATACCAGCCAACACATCAGCAGCTACGGCTTCTCTCTCATTGTCATAAAGATCTGGACTGTTTAAACTCTGAAAAGTACTATCATAAAACCTCGGTGCTTTATGAGCACTAGATGCACCAAAAGAAAACCTAGACGTGCACTTCTGCTGAATCTCTGCGCCCGTATTATCATTAGCCACGATCGCTGATGCTGCGCCCAGAATATCAAGGGAGGCCGCAGCAGCCCCACGGCCCCATCTTTTACCCGATGCAACCAGGTATGTGGTCGATTGGGAATTACTACATTTAATAACGCCAGGCTTCTTTCTGGCTTTCTCAAAGCAATCCGATTTGTGGTTCTTGTAGTAAAACTCAACACACTCTGCTGTTGTTTTATGATCTAGAAAGGAGGCAATCTTCCTGAAATCTTTCCCAAAAGTAGCAAGCTTATCTAAGAAGATATCCCTTTCTTCAGACGTCCAGGTATTGATCATAGACCTTTCTGTTTCAAGAGCGCGAGGATCTACCACCAGACCATTATTCGAAATAAACCTCGAAATCTGCATCTCCTTGTCCAAAATTAAAGTAGGCATCTTCAAAGTATTTCTATATGGTTTAACCGAGGACTTTGAAAGCAGCCAGCTGAGAAAATCGATCACATCTTCTGCCGAGACTGTTTGAGAGTTCCCAGCTGCAAACATAGTCATGGAGAATTAAAGAAAAGTCATGAGCGATTTTCTGATGCAAAACCAACTTGGAATCTAAATACGTTCCAGCAATGAAAGAAAATAATACAAAAAGACAATCAGGTAATATTTGCAAACAAACTACAGAAAGGGATCACACCAAACCATGCAGACTACATAAAGGGAGGATCAAACCAAACCACAAACCAGCTAATTTTAAAGTAAACACTGAATCACTGATACATCTCTAGTCAATCATTAATGCAGACACTTCAAACATCGAAGATTATACCACAACATATCAAACCAACAAAACATTTAGTCAGGAACCGTCCTTCCCCGTATCTCATTAGTCATTATTAACAACAAAGCAATAAAGTGATGAGAAGTTCAGAGTCAGCGACTCAGTTCCCCATTTTCATGCAGCATGCAGACAGGCGAAGGAAGATGTACGACACTAAAAACTCTCAAGTTCATTTCAGTTGCCACACATAGACATATAAGATTTTTAATCTACAGGCCAGTTCTGATACAGAAGCAATTAGAATAGATTAATGTTCTATTAACCAAATTTATAAGATATGTTTCTTAGAAAAACAGAAACAGCTTTGTGTTTGGACATATTACTGAAAAAGGAGATTTTTCAACTTTCAGATTTTATTCCTAGGGAAAAAAAGTACTTCGAATTACTCGGTTTTTTGCTTCAACACCTTTGACACAAAATCTTTTTATCTTTTATATCCAAAAGCATTCTAGTAGATCTGCATCCATCACTCAATACATGAGAGGAAACCCTTGGTGACGATCAAAATACACTGAAAAGCGAAAGTCAAATTTAATACCCTATAAATGGGTCATTTATTAGCTGAATGGCGAATCTAGCATCAAATATATGTGGCATAAACTCAATTTTCAGCCTCAGGTCCAAATGAAATTGATTTACAAACTGATATTTTTTCCTACCATCAGCATTCAACACCCTTTGAAAAACTGCCAAAACTCGCTCTTCAGATTCGAAGACAAATGAAATTGACCTCCAAACTCTCATGTGATATATAATCCTAGAATCAGCATTAAGTTTTCAATGAAGAAAAACCAACTGAGTGCATGAGACAAACGCAAATTGCAGTCTTATATCTTACGAAACCAAGAGCATGCCAAAAAACTTAATACCAAAAATGACTCACGATTCTGACATTAAAATGTATCATGCCAACACAATGTTCAAGTTAAAAAAAAGTAGAATTAAAGAGCTTCACCACATGTCATTATTTCCAAAACAATAACCAATTCTAGTCATGTGTAAGTGCCTAAGCTCAAGGCCCAATGAGGATAGTGGATACACCTTGCGTCTAGAGGCAACCTAGGCGATAAAGAACAAGTCTTGGCGCACTTAAAGGGGCTCAAGATGCCTCTAACCGGTGTCTTATAAGTAATTGCATATTATACGTAAAATATTATACGTAAATGCACCTCCCTTCGATAACTGATAAGGAGTGGTGCGATGCAACTATGTCAAAATATAAAGCACTTGATGAGAAAATAAAATTGATGCAACTATAAAGTGATGGATGTTATTTACCAGCTGCAGAAATCCGAGCGCGACTGAAACGATGCATTTTATGCCCAATTAGATCTGGCTTCTTATGAGACAACGCTCGAAGTTTCCTCGCAGAAACCAGTCGACCTTGCGACCAGAAATGTTGAAATAACCTGTACTTAAGAGTAAGAGCCTTCTCCTTAAACTTTAGAAATCGTTTCCTCCTTAGAAAGTTCTTTTTGATAACTGTGAGATCGCCCCGCAAGCAAGAGACACTCGAACACATTCCGAAATTGAAGATATTATTTTCAGAAGGTACTAACTTATTTAAAGCCTCAGAAGCCACATTTGCATAATCTTTATTGGAAGCCAATATTGAGTCATAAATATCCGGTATATCATAATGCGTATCACAGGTCTCAGCAAGATCTGGACAACTTTTGGTTACAATCAGCTCATCATAATCGGCATGGCCAGCATTCCTCCAATCACAAGTACCTTTATCTAGATTTTTTTCGATCGAGTTACTAGAATTGATGGCATCCAAATTCACCAAACCTCTGGCACTCTGACGATAAAAGTCCTCCACAGAAGTTGACACCTCCACACATTTTGAGGAAGCACATCCTGTGTTATCAGTATTCTCTACTTTCAAACTCGCGTGCTCAGCTTCGATTGCGACAGGTGCATTTTCACCAATCGTACATTCAGATGAAACGAGGTCCAAAGAAGCAAGCCTTAAAGCAAAATTGGAACCAGTAACTTGCTCCTCGAAATGTTTTGAGTGGATCTTTTCTGGTTGCAAGCTGGACACATCTGGAAGAGGGCAGTAACCTCTACGTTCTGATTTCAATGACTTAAGTTCAGTTTCCAGCGAATCTATCTCGGATTCTGTCATTTCAAGTGCTTTTGATACATCACTCTTCCACAAGAACAACTTGCTGGCTCCCACATAATAAGTATTCCGAGAACTTTGTTCCCCAGATTGTAACAATTCACAAACCAAAGAGCTCATGTTAGAAAGTGATGAAAGTTCCAGGTTTTCTAAGTTAAGTGTTGGTCCATCAAAGGGAGTCTGGGACACAATACTGGGTGAACAGCTGAAATTAGATGCTCCATGGTCAACTTTTGCACCATCGACGATCTCTTTCCCTTCAATACCTGTAACATTTAAACAAAACGAAATACGTATAAGGAAGAAGAAAAAACCTACTGACCAAATGAGACAAGAAGTTACGTTCTGAATACTATAACCAGTCATCAATCTCAATTCCACTGGTAAAAGATATAATGTTAAAAATCACCACCAGGTGTTCATCAGCAATACAAAGTAGCTAACGTCCTCATTAAAAAAAGGCAAAAAACACAATAAGTAGTTCTCTAGGGATGAAACATAGCTTTTTCTGTCAATACAAAGTCAAAGGAGAATTACTAGACAACTGCAAAATTACATACTTTGATTGCATTCAAGATTTGAATTTGTAATTTGTAAAAACAAAAATTAGTTTAAAAAAAGAACTGAATTTGTAAACTCGTTACAAAAGTAGATGCGTGCTTAGACAGTAACAAGTGGTTGAATTAAAATAAACCCCTGGCCTACCTCTAGCATGAGGACCAATCTCGCATCATAATGCAACAAATCATGCGGTAATGAAAAACTTTTCTGAGATTCACTTAAAAAAAAGGTGCAAATTCTCAAACTTATCCACTAAAAACAAATAACATCTACCCTCTGCATTATATTTCTACCTCCTTGCAGATGTACTTACTCCCTTGTCATTGCCAACCCACCTAAACTTTTGTGGGTAGTAATTCCATAGAATGATGAAGCAATAAAAGAAAGGTAACTTATGTAGCAATGAACCACGTATTACCTGGCGAAGAACTACACGCAGCCGAAGACGGAGTTGCTGGTGAGGTACAATCTTCCAAATCTGCAACTCTTTGACTCTTTTCAAGCATGTTCATGGTGTGAGCTTGCTCAGTTTCTTCTATATCACTGAATCTGATGACCATGGAATTATTTACTGCATCATCTTCAGGGCCATCAACTTTCTTCTTCTCATACTTTGCCAGTCCCTCTCCCCAGCCAAGACGTTGCTTCTTCCTGGAAATAGGCTCCTCGGAAGATGGAGCAGCAAATGTCATCAAACCAGCGGCACCAGTATCAGCAGTAGGAGACTGCACTGGTGTCACTTTCTTTTGCTGCACTTCAGCAGCCATCTCACTAGAGTCCACTCCTGCACAATTTGAGCTACTTGAACGGCTGAGACTAGAGCCCCTTGATGATAAGCTCCCTGACCTTGACCATTTCAGAGGCTTCCAATTTATTGACCCCGTGCGTGTTTCTTTCTCATATTTCCCTGTATTCACCAACTCATCCGCATTGCCATCATCCTTATCTGGCTGTTCTTTTGCAATAGAATCAGGTTTTTCTGATTTGACCTCATCGGGAGTGGGATGAGAGAAGTTGTTCTCATTTCTGTTGTTTGCACCAGAATTATTGTGAGCTTGAGCATTCTCTATAGACCTCTGTTCATTATTCTCAGTGCTTCTTCCAGGACCGTCCGAGGATGCAGAAGGCTCCCTAGAGGTTGCTTTCCAGTATTTTTGGCTAAAGGACCCCCTATTATCTCTGAAATTTCTGAGATGCCTAACTCCGTCACTGCCCAGACCATAAGGCCGAAAATTCTCTTCATCTAGGTTCCTGTCACTGAATCGAGACCCATAGGGAAGAAATCCCTGACCAACCTCGTCAGGATGCATGTTCCAACCAGCTTGCTTTCCATGACCTTCAGGGATATAACAAGCAAAATGAATTTACAGAAACCAAAAATGGAAGGTTGTAAACTCGTAAAGCACAGGTAAGGGAAAAAAAAAGGTAATGCATTAGCAGTTGTTAAGGCAATCCAAAGAATAGAGCAAATACGGATTTAAAAATTTTTTACATATCAGCTCTACTCCAACCTTATCCACCGAAAACCATCACATCTTCGTACATGAAAATCATGGCCACATACGAGGGTCCCGTCTCTTCTTTCACGAATTACTTAGAATGCAATATGGAAAAACTTTTTTCCCACGATTTAAGGGCTAAAGAGCTCAACTTTCCACTGATTACCCAAAAAAATCGCCAAGAACCAATTTCAATTTCAATTAAGCAAACATAAATTCTGTGTAGCCTAAATTTGACAGAACTGAAAGGTCACCGTAAAGAAGCGCAAAATTCAGACTCTATTACACGGAAGAAAATAATACGTAAAGAAAGCACAAATTCGATATTCAATTGAATACTGACCAGGAAGAAGAGGGCCAGAACGGAAATCAGAGTACCAACGCGGCTGTTGTTGCTGATGGTGTTGGCGGCGATAAGGCGGTATGTGGGGCGGCGGTGCGTCGGGGTGGTGTTGTTCTCGCCATCTGGGAGGCCAACCGCCTCCGTACCCACCGCCATAACGAGGGTCCGACCCGGATCTCTCGTGCTTCCGAAACTCTCTCCGATCCCATGAAAAAGGCTCCGGCGGCATCAAATCCCACACTACTACTTAACAAATTATTGCTTCTTCTGTACCCCGTAACCTCATTCAAGGCCTCGTTCGCCAAGAAAAGAATGCCAATCAAATTCAACTCCAGCGTCCAAGGACCCAAAAAAATAAAAATAAAAAAAGCAATTAATCACAAATTCCCGCGACAAAACACCATAATTTAGATTTTGCCTTCCAATTTTCTGGGCCAATTGAAAGTGAGAACGCGAAGCGATAAGGGACAAAAGGTGGAAGAGGGCAGAGATAATCGAAGCCGGATTTTCTTGTGTGCTTTGATTCTCAATTTAATATTATATATATTACATATATATATCTGTGAGAGAGAAACGATGTCTGGTGAATGATGTGAGACATGCAGGCTGGTGTTTGATTTAGGGTTTCTAGCGCGTGCGCACCGATGTTTGTACATTTTGTTTGCCGGATTGTACGTTTTGGATGGCATGGAAAGTTGTATGGAATAAGAGAATCTTGCCAAGTTGTGTGAGTGATAGATATCCCATTATTTTTTTAATTTTTTTTATTTAAACATAATCTCATTATTGTTTGTTGACTAAACATCTCAAATAATCGATGAATTTTGAACTCTAGATTCTATGTCACGAATGATTCTAATTTTAATATCGATATTTAGTGAATTATCTCGATCTTCTCTATATGTGAGTATAATGAATGAAGTAAGTGGTTTAGATGATATTGTTATGTTGTGAGTGAATCAGAGGTTTGTGTTATCAGTCGTGGCCACAGTGATATGTTTTACATGTGAAAAATAATAAGATAAACGACATATTTTGTGATATTCTGGTGTCTTTTATTGTCGAATAATTACGTCGAGACAATATCGAATATTATAATATCACAAATTTGTCGTTTTCTCATTATCTTCACATCTGACCAATAAATATTGTAAATACCAAACACTTATAATTTGGTGTGTCGAGAGATGCAGTAGATTGGGTGGAAATTAAGCTTCTAATTTATATGCAACAACATAAAATCAAGATTCTCGTCTAGTACTGTTCAAAACATTGTACGAGCAGGTGGTTGAGATGATATGGTGATGTTATAAGTGAAATAGGAGTTTGTGTTGTCAGTTATTGATAGTGTTATCTTCTAGATGTGAAAATAACGAGAGATACGACGATATTTATGATATTATGTTGTTTTTTATTGTCAAAAAATTACGTCAAAACAATAACAGACATTACAATGCTACAAAATTGTCGTTTTCTCATTATCTTCACAACTAACTATTAACTGTAAATACAAAATACTTAAAATTTAACGTGTCGAGATATTCAATAGATTGGGTGGAAATTATGCTTCTAATTTATGAAAAAATTTAAAATCATAAATATAGTTTGTTGATATGTATCAAGATTATGGTTTACTATTCAAACCATTGTACGAGCAGAAGCAGATAGTTGAGATGATATCATGATGTTATAAGTGAAGTAGGGGCTTATGTTGTCAGTTATTGATAGTGTTATCTTTTAGATGTGAGAATAATCAGAGATAACGACCATCTTTGTGGTATTAAGTTGTTTTTTTCTGTCGAAAAACTGTGTCAAAACAATAATAAAAGTTACAATCACTACAGAAAAAGTAAGTTTCAAGATCGTTTAAATAAGAGCGGTTTATAAACCGATCTAATAAAATGAATGTTTAAGAGCGGTTTCAAAACCGCTCTAATTAGTATAACATTCAAGAGCGGTCAGTAAACCGGTCGACAATATCAACATTAAAAGCGACTAATGTAAACCGCTCTTATAATTTGACAATTATAACCGTTAATAAAACGCTATAATATATACTTATAGCTACGGTTGATCTACCTTTTAGAGCGGTTTGTAACCGCTCCAAAAACTGAATTATATTACTCCACCCTCCCACCGTAAAAATTGAATTATTTGGACGATATGCTTAGCCAAACATCCTCGTATTCTAATTATGTGAATTATACATTAAATTATTCTAAAATATTTACTAATTTTTTTTAATCAGATTTTTATTACTGTAAGATAAAAAAAATTATAATTTTTTTCCAAATTTATAAAAAATATAATGAACTAAATAATTCCCAAATATTTCAATATAAATTTATAACCTGAGATTTTAAAAATATTTTGTTTGCATAGATGAAGATTATGCCGGATCATATTGATGCATAAACAAATATTATTAATTTTTTTAATAAAAAATATTATTAAAATTATTAATATAACCTAATAATTAAATAAATAAATAACAATACACAAGTAAATATAAATAGCTATTAAAATGTACTAAAATTAATAGCTTTCTCACACTCGCGCGCAGAAGTTTTCCAACACTCGGAATTGCTTTCTCATGGCGAAATTCTACTACTGAGTTCGATTTCAACCGTTTTTGGATTTTGGAGGTATTTGTAGCTTAAGATTTTCCATATATTTTGTTTTTTGTGAATATGATTTTCAGAAAAATGCACCGAAAAGGCTATTGTTGATTCTAGGCGTACGTTGTAATTGCTCGTATATTTTTGGAGTAAGGCTATCGTCGATTCTATGCGTATTTTGGAGATACATTTAATTGATCTTAATTTCCTCTTCTTTTACTATGCACTTAACAATCTTGAACATGATCACCATTTATGGCTGTAACATCTACTACTAATAAATGCGGAATTTTTTTTTATATACTAAAAATAATACTATACATATATGCCCATACATATATGTATAAAATTTAAAAATAATACTAACAAATAAATTCTTTTAATAATAACTTAAATAAATAAAAATCTTGAAACATGCAATATTAATAAAAATCTGTAACTCAAAATTCAAACTCATGCATGCGAAAATAAACATAAATAAAGTGAAACGTATTTAAAATCCTTGATAAAATATTTCGAACATAATAAAGCTCTAAGACAACGGTCACGGGGTCAACTACCAGCTCGCTCATACGTCCTCACCACCGATAGGAGCAACATAAGACTCATCTGACTCACCTGCACCATATAAGCGTAGTGAGCCTAGGGGCTCAACATGTCTAATCCTTTATAACAAGGTTAAAATAATGCATCACATAATCATATTAATACATATATGTGTACATACATGCATGCATAAAATATTTCATCTTCTTGCCGTAAACATCACTGATCTTATTCTTGAACATAAACATAACTTGACATCATAAACATACTTAATATAGTTGAGCACGACATTTTGAAATATAATATGGTCCTATCAGTAAGTGCGACTAAATCTGTGCCGACTGATCAGTCTCCTGAACCAACGTACGTGACGGTGATAAATCACCTATGTGCTGGTAGTAAACTACCTCTTAACATAAATAGTGGATAACCACCTCTGTGCTGTCACACTACTTCAATTCCCATCATAAAAATATTTTGCTCAACACTTGATCATAATCATAACATGTAAATTTTTCATGAATGCATGCACTGAAAATATGTCCGTAATATATATTTAATTTATTTTCATAATAAATATACTTATACTAAAAATATAAACTTCATGCATAAAATAATTAAATATATATTCCGGACTTAGTTATTTTTCATGGGTTGGTCCAGACTGCTGATCACTTACTTTAAGCTCATTAAACTTAAATAAAAGTCCAATAATCATATCTTAGCCCAAATAACTTAATTAACTTAACTAGGCCTAAATAAACTATTTAAGCCCTTTAACTTAATTAAATCCAATAAAAGGTAAAACTCACGTTTCCAGCTTGTTCCACCTTAAAATTCTAACCCAGATCGATCCTAAGGACATTAATACACGTCTATAATCATCCGCCAGCAGCCGGATCCATTCCCTTTCATAAAAACGTGGCCATGCATATGAAAATCAAGCAAACAAGATAGTTATACGGGTTCTAGCCATAAATCTTCATGAACTAAAAAAAACAGAAACACAACCATGTGATCGGACATAAACATGTTATATAGCTTATATGGTGTTAAATGAAGGAATTAAACATGCCTTGATAATTAAATCGACGAATATAGATGCGTTTACGGGCTCCGGGACGACGAACGGACCAAGAACTTCAAAGACCAAGCTTGGTTAGATCGGCTATGGGTGTTTTCTGCTGAAGAAACGAGAGGTTGATGGTGCAAGGGGGTGGAGGTGGCTGATAGGGTTTTTAGACGTGATTAGGGAGTGAGTTTGGGGATTAATTTTGGGTAGATTTAGGATAATAACTAATATAATTATTTAGGAAGATAATATAACATAAATATAAGATTTTAAACTTAAAAAAATACCTACTAATCTGATATAAAACATAAATCCCGAAATATTAATATAGGCTAATTTTAAAATTTAATAAAAGTCAATAAAATGACTTATTTTGGCTAAAAATCAACCCTTAAATAAATATATAATTAAATACTAAAATTTTCTTGACAAAATACCTTAAAATATTATTTTAAGGCTAATAAAACTCATAAAATATTTTTGGCTAAAAAGATTGGTATCTCGTCCGTCCACGGTCCCATCTACGCGATCAAAATAACTTATTTACTTAAAAATCTAAAAATATAATAATTGCGGGTTAAATGCTAAAATAAATTTAAATCATGTATATAATTCACATAATAACACATAAATGTTATTTAACCCAAATATAAATTTTAAATAATTATTTTTCCTAATTATGCATGCGAATTTACGTATTAAAATTTTCCGGTGTTACAATGGCAATCAATTAATGTAAGTGAGGAAGTAGAGCAATAATATCCATGCAAAAATTCTCATAAAATTGTCTCAAAAGTCGATCTTATGAGATAAATTTTTAACCTATAGGACTAATTAATTTTTTTATTTGTATGTCAATTTTTTTTTTATTTTTTACTCCATATCTCATATGACATACTATCATGTTTATCTATCTAAATCAATACACGCAGAAGCATAATTTCTTCGTTCAAGTATCTTAAAAATGTTTTTCGAGGTAGGTTATATTTTAACCTAAGGTTAGAACTAATAAGATAAGATAAATGAGCTTAGCACAATTCACTACAAAACGCTCTTAATTAATGATATTCCATCGGTTTACAAAGCGCTCGTGTTGTAGGCGATCGTAGGCTCAATTGAATCGTATTTAACAGGCGTTGATAAATTAACATTAACCGCTCTAATATAAGGTTTTTAGAGCGGTTTAACAGCGATTGGAAACGTTAATCTTTTAGAGCGGTGTTGAGAACCGCTTTAGTAGAGATCTTTTAGAGCGGTTTGTAAACGGCCTAAAAGGTTCATATTAGAGCGGTTTATAACCGATTTGGTAAATGTCTATAGCAGCGGTTTTTAGAACCGGTGGTAAAAAGATACATGCAAGAGCGGTACAAATTTAGAAGCGTTTATGAACCGCTCCTAAAACCCTTTAACAACCAAATTCTTTTATAATCCTTTGACGGCCAAATTCCATTACAACATGGATCGATTAGTCAGTAACATCAAATAAAACAATAAAAAACACATTAGTTTGTTTGTAACGATACCATAAACAAAAGTATAGCCATTCCTCTAAACTCCTATCTAACTACTACTCTCTCGATTCGATGATGATTGATGCCCACGAGTATTTTCGAAAGCATTTGACATGTGTTGTTGCATAATATCTATCATCATCGCAGCCATCTACAAAAATAAATTTGATTTTAAAGCATTATGCACTTTTACAAGTAATATTTAATAACTCATTTGTTAACTTTAAATTCTTTATTTTACCTGTGCTGGTAAAGATTCAGGTCCACGTGATCCCCGACACCTCCACTCATCATGCTTTGCATGACACGTGTTAAATTTTACAGTTGTTAAGAGCAATTAAATGTACCTCCAAAATACGCCTAAAATCGACGATAGCCTTACTCCAAAAATCTACGAGCAATTACAACGTACGCCTAGAATCAACAATAGCATTTTTCGGTGCATTTTTATGAAAATCATATTCACAAAAAACAAAATATATGGAAAATCTTAAGCTACAAATACCTCTAAAAGCCAAAAACGGTTGAAATCGAACTCAGTAGTAGAATTTCGCCATGAAAAAGCAATTCCGAGTGTTGGGAAACTTCTGTGCGCGAGTGTGAGAAAGCTATTAATTTTAGAACATTTTAATAGCTATTTACATTTACTTGTGTATTGTTATTTATTTATTAGGTTATATTAATAATTTTAATAATATTTTTATTAAAAAAATTAATAATATTTGTTTATGCATCAATAATGATCCGGCATAATCTTCATCTATGCAAACAAAATATTTTTAAAATCTCAGGTTATAAATTTATATTGAAATATTTGGGAATTATTTAGTTCATTAGATTTTTTTATAAATTTGGAAAAAAATTATAATTTTTTTTTATCTTACAGTATTAAAAATTTGATTAAAAAAAATTAGTAAATATTTTAGAATAATTTAATGTATAATTCACATAATTAGAATACGAGGATGTTTGGCTAAGCTTATCGTCCAAATAATTTAATTTTTACGGTGGGATGGTGGAGTAATATAATTCAGTTTTTGGAGCGGTTACAAACCGCTCTAAAAATTAGATCAACCGTAGCTATAAGTATATATTAGAGAGTTTTATTAATGATTATAATTGTCAAATTATAAGAACGGTTTAAATTAGCCGCTTTTAATGTTGATATTGTCGACCGGTTTATTGGCCGCTCTTGAATGTTATACTAATTAGAACGGTTTTGAAACCACTCTTAAACATTCATTTTATTAGATCGATTTATAAATCGCTCTTATTTAAACGATCTTGAAACTTACTTTTTCTGTAGTGACATTATATGGGCCCTCGTTTAGTGATTTAGAAGTAAAAAAACTGCTTGGACGAATAATTGTAAAAAGTTTTTAAAAAAATGTTTTTCAAGTATTTTAGACAATAATTAAGATGTATTTTTTTATGTTTGTAGAATTGAAAACAACGATGAAAAATAAAACATATTACTACCAATAACTCATCAAACTAAATAAATTATTAACTCATTCATAAAGTTTCTACACTATTGTTTTTCAAAATAAAATCTAATGTTACTAATAATGACGATTTGTTTTTTTTATATATATGTCATCATCGAATATTGATTACTTTTTTATGTTACTACACGAATAATGACTATTATATATATATATATATATATATATATATATATATATATATATCATCACCATCGAAGATTGATTTTTTTTAATAAAAAAACCACAAACCACAATATAAGAGATAGTTTGATATATATATATTTTTACTTCCACTCAATGAAAATCATAAGTCCGCCTATATATACATACATATATATATTTATGATATGTATCGATTTAATCCTATAGTAAAAAACAATAGTTGTCATATAAAAATAATGTCCTTTTAATAAAAATTGAGCCATAAATTAATATCACAAAATTGACGTATGAGGTCTCATGGAGTTTTTTTGAAAATATATGCAAAGAATAATAATAATTGCATCATTTTCATCTGCATTCTGATATGTTATCGTTTTTCATTACTTTTATGTCAGTATTGTTAACGATCAATGTATTTGTTGGACATCCACTTTTCTTTTTGATTTCTCGTTTTTCGAAATCTACTGATCTCTTTTTGTTTACAATGCTCTCATTGCTGAAATTTTTGATTGAATTTTGAATGTCTTTAATTACAAATGTTAACATTTCATATTTTATCTCAACCATTTTTTTGCATATTTTTCTTTATTTATTCATTTGATTAAAAATTTGCATCAATGTAATTTTACAGGATCTTTAATTTAATGTGAGACGTGTCATCCATAATTTTTCTAGACTTTTTTTTGATTTATTAACTAACCCGTAGTAGATTGATTAACATAAATATATTTACAGAATTCAATAATATTTAAATAATATCAATATTATACTTTTGCTAAAAACAATTGAAGATATATCCATCTTAAACTCTTGTAAAAATATTCATTCGTTAATTGTAAGATCATCTCATAAAATAATTGTTATAGTTTTTAGATTTTTTGAGGACTAAAAATAGCTAATTTTTTAAATTTCAACTTTTACATATATGATATTTGTGTGTTGGTTTGTTTTTTATTTATTATTTTGGATTAAAATTTGACTTCACATGAATTGATTTATTTCAACGCACCGATGTGTAATTTAATTCATATATATATATATATATATATATATATATATATATATATATATAACGTTTAAAAATCTGATATTCTATTATATTTATGAACTCATGATATAATTATTTAGTTCAATAAGTCCTTGCACAAATTAAATACATAAGATTTTTTGTTCAAAAAATATGTCATTTCATCTAAAAAAAATAAAAACTAAAATATTTTATTTTGAAAATGTATTTTTAAATAAAAGTTGTAATAATTTTATCTTGAAATAAATATACTAAAAGTATTTTTAAAATTTGAGTTATTTGAAAAGTTATAAATTTATTTTTGTTTCAAACGTACTCAAAAAAATTGGACTATATTTTATAACAAAAAAAAATTAGATAATATAATATTATTTGTAAATCATACAATTAATAAAAAAACAAAAAACAAAAATTAAAATATATGCCACATAGGCAACGCCGTTGTCAGTAGCAACGGACGTTAAAGCGTTCGCTCTTATTGACAATATTTTGCAGTATTCCAACACACCCTCATGACTCACGATATAATTTTGAAATTAATTTTTTTTTAAAAAATTAAAAATATAAAAAACCCCTTCGTTTTTAGAGAGTTTTAGGAGGAACAATTCCGGGTGAAACCACGTGACGTGACTAGCACGTGCTGTTTATTGAGAAATGGGCTGCTGACGTATGACACAATGTATATTGACAAAATTGAAACCAATCCATGTCTCCCTCCTCACTTCATTTCATGGAAAAAACAAAAACAGGTGTGAGATGGTCGATCAATCTATCAAAAATATTTTTTTTTATTATAAATAATTTTGTCGTTAGTTATGTTATGCAAAATATTATATGTCAATTTAACAAAAAATATTTAACTCATGAAAATTATAACTTTCTATCTCCTGAAATATCATTTTTCGTTATTAAAATATCATTTTTATTAATTACTTCATAACAAATATTGCATTATATATATATTGATCCGAGAGAAAAACATTACTTTTTATATATAAAAATATATAATATAATATATGCTGATTTGTATTAAACAAACATAATTATTTCACAATAGATATGAATTGAGTCGATCATCTCATACATACAGATCGGTAGGACCATCCCACTAGAATGAGACACCTACTCTTTTACCTATCTCATATTTTTCCCGAGCTATTTTTGGCCCATGGGGACATGAACATGGATAAAATGTTACATAAATATATAATAAATTTTTAGTTTTTAAACCTCAAATTCAGAAAAGAAATAATTTAGGTCGATATCTCTATTTCCGTGATATTGTGATTTTAGGAATCAAGACATGCAAAAATTCCTATTGTATCCAAAAGTATAAATAAGAAATACAAAGTACATACTGTACAAAACTAATCCAGTCCCGCAAGTGAGAAAATGAGATTTGCATTTCTGAGCTTTTAAACATTTTCCGTCGCATCGTCCTTTTGTTTCTCCTGTGTCGTTCCTGCTGCGGCCAGTCTCTCTGATGCCAATCGTTCTTCCAGCGCACGCGCACCTCTCTCCCTTCAGTTTGACAAGAAACATTTCAGCAGAGTTAATTTCGTCCCAACCCGAAATTCAAATGGCATCGATGAGAAACAAGAATGATAGAAGATACAACCTTTTCCAAGTAATAGGTGTCCAAAACATCACTGCACTTTTTTCCTAATGTTAAAGTACTATTCCCACAAAACTAACAAATTCTTCAACATATCACAGAACTTAAAAAGGTCACAATGCAGTATTATATCTACGTTCAAAGAGCATTATAGCTCAATCACTCCAACATTCAGAAATAACTCATAAATCATGACAAACAGTTCATTAATTGATGAGCAAACAAATTAGCTCAGAGTCAGTGGTAGTATGATAAAACAATTGGGAAAAAAACATGACTCATAAAGATAAACACCAGGTTATCTCCAATTGGCAGCAAATCAAGCAATTCATAGGCAAGTTAATCAATCTGCCTCCACCAGTTAATTAAGTCCATCAATCTTTAGTTAAAAGTAGCACGAAAGATTACCTCCTTCTAGATGCTTCGATAGGATCTGAACCAGGCAATGAGGAACCCCCTAAAGTGTAGCCGCTGGACTCTTCAGAGGTTTCAGATCTTCTTCCACAAAACATCCGTTCGAAAATTGCAGCAACAGGATTAATGACAGGTCTGCAGACCATCATTCATAGGAAGTGTTGAGAGGCAGGCACAGGAAATAAAAGGAAAGGAAGAAAAATTCTTATTCACAGATAACCAGAGGTATGGCCAAATACCTTAGAAATTCAGGAAAGAAGGTAGAAAATGCAAAATCATCACTTGAGTCGCCTCTTCGTTTCATCTCTGTATTACTCTGCCAGTATCTGAGGTAAATCCAACCTATGTAGGTGCCAAATATTAAGGTAGGAAGATATGAGGCAGACTCCACCGTAAAAAAGCTTACAACAACAGCCACCAACAATGCTAGAGAAGGTAACCACTGCAAAAAAGTAGAATAAGTGATAATTGAAAGAATAAAAAGAAAATACTGCTTAGTGTTTTCATGTTTTGAGATAAATTTAAAATTTTTGGGCTCAAAACAAAAACATAAAAAGCTAGCGTCCATACTTTTGCTTTTAACTTCAACCAAGATAGCTCTTGATCAGGTATTATTTGCTTGATGCCAACTAAGAACCCAGAAAGAACCCCTTGGAAACCAGAAATAGGCATATAGCTGCAATATAACAACAATTAGAAAACTATAATTTTCTTAAACTCATTTTTTAGATAATCAGGGTAGCAGCCTATAGATGAGGGTAATAACAGCTAGCCCGAAGGGTCAAAGTCTCGAAGACAGGTTTCTTGTTTTGAATGGCTCAAATTGGATTGACTATGGAACATGATATTTCACTCAGATTTTTTATGAAATTACAGTTGGTTCCAATGAAGAAGCGTGAATAAAAAAATATTAACAGGAAAGGAATGGAGCAGGAAAAAGAGCATTTATAAATACAGTTCCTGCATAAAATGCTGCTCTTGCATTACTTACAGATAACTTTCCTCCCTTGTTATGTAGTACAAGGAAATAGCCGTGATGAAAACGCAGACTGATGTCAGAAAGTTAACAGCAAAAACGAACTTTAAAAATTCTCTAGAACCCCATATAGGTTCAAGTAGCTTTCCGATGAAAAGAAGACCAATAGTGCTGACGACTACCTGCAAAACAATGATAAAATTTGAAACCCAAGGACAAAGAATAAAAGGTGAATGTGGTGGACTGCAAATGAAATAAAACCCAAAAAAAAAAACTACATACTCCATATATTGATTGCTCAATGTAACCAGCTGTAATGAGGTTCCAAGCAAAAGGAATGGTCCTACAGTAGATCCACAAATAAATGGTGGTGTCAGGATTCCTGGAATCCAATCAATCTAAGTAAAAGGATATGCAAAAAAAGAAAGGCCTGAAACTACCCCCCAACTGAAGGTTTTAGCTGCTGGAAATGTCAGTCGGTGAAAATTGCTATAGCCTCCACTCCAAAGTTAATCTAATAATGGTTATGTGCTAGAATTCATGACCTTTTTCATCACTTAAGGTTGAAAAGAAGAAAAGGACACAAATCACATTCGATAAATGGAAACCGTGCAGTAGTGCACTAATCTTTGTGTTTTCGCCATGAGGAGTGTATCTGCAGACACTCACCTTGTTGTTTACAAGTCAGGTCAACATGCTGGAATCAACATTTGATAAATCTCTCACAAAACCCCACCCCCGCTCTTGGAACTCAATTATTTGATCATCCAACTATATGATTAACATATCGATTCCATATATTTTTGCCGTGAATGCACCAATAGGCAAATTCTTTTTTGCACCAACTGACCACTCTTTTAGTGAAGCACGCATGAGACTTTGGTACTAAATCCAAGGGCTTTAAGCTCAGTCAACTGAGATTTTCCCATCGTAGTCAACTGAGATCTCCCATCGTAATCGATTAGCGAATCATCCAAAATTTACTCGTTTCCAACAAATAATCCAAACAAACAAATAAACCAACAAATACCAGGTTAAAGTAACTCTCCTACCTCCCCATTAAGCTACCAAAACAACGCGGACGCATGAAAAAAACGCACAAATACACGTAGAGAGATGAAAAGAAAAAGATATTACTTGGCGGGAATAAGAGCAAGATAAGAAACAGCAGAGGGCAAAATCTGAACAACAATGTGACCGCCGATCAGCACTGCCGCCAACCCTTTGCAGAGCCTTGTAAATCCAGATGACATCGTACCCTTATAACATTAATTACAAAAAAGAAAAAGAAAAAAAAGCGCAGGTTAACATTCAGATCTGTTGATTGTGCATTGTAAAATCCGGATCTGATTATGCGGTACTTACTCCAGAGAGCTGTGCAGAGCTCATCTTCGGGGGGAAAAATTGGTTGTAATTAGGGTTTGATCGGATTCGACAGTCGGTGGTTGAAATCGAATTGTTGAATTTGAAATCAAATCTGAAGAACCTGAGCATAAAATTAGTTCGTTGAGGCGAAGACGGTTTTTTTATTGATAAACTCTCTGGTCATTTTAATAGATTTTTCAAATATATTTAATGCTTAAGAGATAAAAATGTAATTTAAGATTAAAAACCTACCGCCTTTTATTTTTATTATCCCACTATCTTAATTTTTAATTATTATTTTTATGAAATTATATTTGCATGGTGCATAATGTACTTGTATTAATAAAATAATCAATCGTTTAACAAAAAATTTTACTTTTATAATCTTATCTTATTCTTACCGACGTCCTCGAGTATTTTTTAGAAGACCGTTTCACGAAGTTATAATTATAAATTTGTTCGACTGTTCATATTTATAATAAAAAATAATATTTTTGACGAATCAAATAAAAGATTTATCTCATAAAATTTATCGTAAAACCGTCTCATATGAGTTTTTATATTTATTAAATTAATAAATATTTTAACACGTAAATTGAATTTTATCAAAAATATAATATATTTTATAAATTTTTATATGAAATATGATGCTATTCGAATACTTTCTGTGTAAAATTAATATTTGAAGTTTTAATTTATCGTGTTATGTTTGATGGCAAACATTGCATGAAATAAAAGATAGAAACTAATCAGTTTAAGTTTATAATATATCTCTACTATCTTTACTATTCTCTATTATTTTATAATACTAGTATTTCACCCCGTGCGATGCATGTAGTATTAATATTTTAATAAATAAATAATAATAATAATTTTTTAGAATATATATCATAAAAAATTTATATCAAGTTTATAATTAATTACATTTAAAATTAATTTACTAACAATCAATATACCAAACATTCATAACGATACTCTTTAAAAAATTCAAAAACGTAATATTATATAATTTTTTTATATATTTAATATGATATATTAGTGAGAACTAAACATATAAAAGTAACACAACACTCAAAATGGAAAAATGATCATTTTGGTCCTATAACTTGGATCATTTTTGGTTTCGGTCCTATATGTAATAAAAGTTTGATAATAGTCCAAAAAATTTTATTTATTGGCTATTTTAGTCCTATTGTCACCAGAGACTCTAATTTCACCGGAAATCGCTGATGAGGCATCGGAACAGGATGACATGTCATTTACATTTAGTGATATTTGAATTTTTGGCAACCGTTCGTATAAAATTTGCAACTCATTTCAGTGCATGATTTGATTGAAGCCATTATTATTAAATTTTATTGGAGCTCATTTTCGTGCATAAGAACTATTCTTTTCCAGGCTTTCTGCTCCAATGCCTTGGAACCAATATAATTAGATTTTATTGATGATAAAATATAAAATGTTGAATTAATAAAGAGAGAAATACGGAAGGGAGAAATATCTTCCAAAAAATTTAGAATTCAGAACAAATTTATATCATCGTCTAATCTGAAGCCAAATTCTTTATTCAATATTATTGATTATAATAAATATATTTTATTTTAAATAATTATACAAAATATTATTGTTCAAACAAAGAAAATAAACTGAATAATAAAATACTTTTCATAATGAAAAAGTTTATATTTTTTTGCAAACTAATGGGAAAGGAAAAAATTAGATTCAAGATTCTATTGCAAAAGTTCTACACGATGCTTCAATGTTTAAACCGAAAATTGGTACATTATTATATATAACATTTACAATTTTTTTTTACATATTTGACCAAAAATTAATTGAAATTATAAAGTATTGATAACATACTAACATCCAATCAAATTTCAAATTTGAACAAAAAATTGGTATATTATCATATATAACATTTATGAAAATTTTCACACACATATATATATGAAAATAAAATTTAATTGAAATAAAAAAACAGCGATAATATACAATCAAATTTCAAATTTTGAACCGTACATTGGTACATTAAAAAATTTCAAATTTTGAATCAAAAATTTTAAAATTTTGAAACATCGGATATATTTTGAACAAAAAATCATGATATAAAATTTTTTTTGAAACCTAAAATATTGAAACATTCAATAAAATTTTAAATTTTGAAATATCCAATCAAATATCAAATCTTGAACCGAAAATTATCATATATATACAATTAATGAGAATTTTCACACACGTACATAATTGACTAAAATTAAATTAATAATATTTCAAATAAGTATTTTAAATTTTATTGATAATAATTATTTATTTAATGAATTATAAAAATTCTTAAAGACGGATCAAATTATTTATTATAATTTTGTTATTATTTGTCATATAGCTGGTAGTTATTATTAATAACATGTATATGCTGATCACGATTCACGCATGCAAATATATTAATATTATTTTGTTTAATATTATTTCAAAATCAATATATTCACATAAATATATGAGAAATAATTATGAATGTTATTATTTTTTAAAAAAATACATCAATTAAATAATATTAATAATAATAATAATAATAGTAATAATAATAATAATAAGAAAACAATCAATAAACCTAAAATAAAAAAAATTAATGAAATATAATAATCGATGCAGATATTTAAAGTTATTTTATATTTTCAATGTTCTAAATTTCAATCTCAATATGAATTTGAAAAGTTTTGAAATTAATTTTATATTTGATAGGTGAATATAATTAATGGAAAATTTTGCATATATATAGGCATAAAAAATTAACATATTAAACTATAACACACAAATATATATATATATATATATAAAGTTTTGTTATGCTGCCCACCAACCATGCCCAACTCTGTGTCCACCATGTACAATAGGTGAGTTGACTTGTACATGGTGGGCACGGAGTTGGGCATGATAGGTGGGCAGCATAACATAACTATATATATATATATATATATATATATATATATATATATATATATATATATCATTTATGAAAACTATATGTAAGCATATATAAATGTTTTAGGTTGTGTCGTAAGTTTTTTATTATTAATTTGACATATATATACACGATATTTAAATTATTTACGATATTTTTGGTAAAATTAATTTGTATATGGACACAATAAATCAATTGAAATTAAAAAAAACATTGATAAAAGTAGTAAATATAAAGTTATTTTTACAACTTTAACCAAAAATATTATTAGTATTATTTGAACCGAATACATTATCTATAACCTTAATCATCATATTATTATTATTATTTGAACCGAAAACATTATCTATAGTTTTAACAAAATTTCATCCATAATTTTCATTTATAGTAAGTATGTTTTGACGGAAAACTACTATATTTAGTAAAAACTCTGCTTTTATATATATATAGATATATATTCTATATCTATTCTATCTATCTATTATATTCTATATTATTAAAGTTGAGCCATCTTTAATAACTAATTTTGATAGGTATGACACACCAATATTTATCTCTAAAATACCTTTACTCTATAACTATCATAATTATTTTAAATAAAATAAAGAATCAAAAAACATAACATTAAATATAAATTACTAAAATCTATTATATTTCATATAAAAGTATTTTATGTACAAAAATAAAATAATATCTCAGATAAAAAAATTTAACTTATGTGTACACATCGTGTGCATATGTTTACTAGTTTTATAATATGTATGAGAGGCTTGTAAAAACTAACTATATGAGGTCATCATCTTTTTTTCCCGTTTTACCCTTTTTCTTCACAATTAATTTGTCATATCCACTATTCCACTAAAAACTTTCCACTAACTCCGTGATTTGCATTTAAAAAAAACTACGTATAAAAAAACTTATATTTTACACACACAAAACGTTTGCATTTGTTACTAGTATAGATATAGATAATATATTGGGATAATTAATATTAATAAAATAGAAATGAGAATATTCTAAAATATGTAACAATAAATAATGTGAAACAACTAATAACAATATGTATCATTCCTTCTTTTAGATCAATAATAAGTATTTTTTTAATGACGTGAAAACCCGCAACCGCTCATTTCAGTGCGCACTGGGTAAACTGAAACGACATAAAACTACTACTGAATTTTTTTTTTCAAACATACTATACTTTATACTGTAGCGACCCGACCCGGATCCACTACCTAATCAGAGTTAAGAGCATAATTGAGCATACATTAAATCAAATTGCTGCGGAAGACTAAATACAAGTAGACCGGCAGAATACAACCGGCTAATCAAACTCGATTTATACAACCCAATTGAATTACTTTAAATAAAACCTACAGCTAATCCTGCTGTCTTCAAGGTCACTGGCTACTCCAGGCTCCTGGTGCTCAATCCTGCACCTATACCTGCCCCATCGAATAGGGTATCCAGATACACAGAAAATACTGGACGTGAGCTCTAAGCTCAATACGAAAGCACGGATAAACATACAAATATGATGCATGCAAATGACTGGGTATCCATATATGGGATAACTGTATACAAACTGCTCAAACTGGCGCCTGGGATATAAGCTCGTCACATCGGGGTAGCTAACCACTGTGTGCGACCACTCATTTCCGAATCTCGGACGCGGACCGCGGAGTCCTCGAGGTATCAGTACCTAAGGGTACTCGATATCAAACGTCCTAACAGGGCTGAGCAACCCTAACTGGCTCATCTCGAAAAATATACAGATGTACAAACACAAGATGATATGCACATGCCGCATAACAATAATAACATGCAAACACATAAATGCAACATATAAGCATGCATATCCGCTGGCAATCTCAGTCAGTACTTACGTACCTTTCCAAGGCAGTCCTAGTAGTCCCACTCTAGGTTCCAAGCCTATCATCAAGCCTACAATGCAAATACCCATGCATCATTCAATAAGCGCTAAAAGCCTTAACTAAGCTATTGCATACTCCTAAATAATTTAAGGAGACCATAGCTATACCTGCGTCCGTCGTCAGCCCACCGATGGCGACTATCCCGCAACTAGGGCACTCCCCTGCTGCGAATCCACAGCCTCGAACACGGCTCTACAACACGAGCGCTGCTCCGCTACTATGTCAGGCACTGTCTGACTATACTAAAATATGTTCCCTACTCCAACTCTAAAATAAGAGTACTCAAAGCCCTAAAATAGAGCCACGAGGGCGAAGGAAAGAAACTCGGAATTGGCAAGAAATGAATGCCTTGGACCTTATATTTATAGGCATCGATCGAAACCTCCGATCCTCGATCGGAATCGGAACGTCCGATCCTGCCATCGGAGCTTCCGAACATCCTTATCTACCACATGTCAAAATCTCACTGGTTGACTTCAGATAGGGCGATCGGAGCTTCCGATCCCGATCGGAGTTTCCGATCCTGCCACACGTCATGCATGACGTAATATCGATCGGAGCTTCCGATCTCACCTTCGGAGCTTCCGATCCTTCAGATACCAAATTGGTTTAATTAACATAATTAACCTCTTAATTACCAATTTCGGTTACGGGGTACTACATTCTCCCCCACTTAAGATATTTCATCCTCGAAAATAGATCTTAAGTACCGAATGCAATACAAGGTACAGAAACATTCCTTATTCAAATCAAACGTTACAACCGAATACAACTCAAAACTGAAATCAAAACAACTCAGGATGGTCTTCACGCATCCTTTCTTCAAGCTCCCAAGTAGCTTTCTCAGTGCCTCGGTGCTGCCACTGAACTAAAACCAAAGGAATGACTTTGTTTCGTAAAACCTTATCCTTATAATCCAGGATACGAATAGGTTTCTCAGCATAGGTCAAATCCTTGCTCACTTGAACCTCAGACCGCTGCAGAATATGAGACTCATCCGCCACATACCGTCGCAATAGTGTTACGTGGAACACATCGTGAATACTGGAAAGATGCGGTGGCAAAGCTAGTCGATAAGCAAAATCGCCAATGTTCTCCAAGATCTCAAACGGACCGATAAACCTGAGAGACAACTTGCCTTTAAGACTAAAGCTGAGAATATTACGAAAAAGTGACATTCTCAGAAATATTGTCTCCCCCACTTCTTTCTAGAAGAATGGAGTATGACAAGTCGCCCATACAACGCCTCAACAGGTGTCCTCCCAAGGTATGGATAGCACTCTCCATCTGACCATCTGTCTCTGGATGATATTCAGTATTTAAACTGAAAGCGGTGCTCGTAGCACGCTGGACACTCTCCCAGAATATGGAAGTAAACCTGGGTCTCGATCGCTGACAATGCCCACCGGCATCCATGAAGTAGAACGATCTTTTGGATGTATAACCGAGCCTTATGATCAATAGAGTGCTCTTGACTGCTCTTCGAATACCCACTGTTCCTACGAACCTTAGCAGTGATAATTCCTCGTCAAGTATACCACTTGATACCAACAATCCCTCTTGCTAGAATCAGTTCGTACTAACAAGAAGACCAGATACAACCAACATGTATCTCCACTGGTCTAACACTGACATCAAATCCCAGAAGTAACCGCAAGTGTTAACCAATCGATTCCCACTTGACGTCCTGCCACAGATAACAACCAATCCCGAAAGTTCCTAGTATCGACAGACTTACATTCCGTACTTATTTTCTTCGATGCTGACTAATATTCTCAAAGAATGTCACCGCTATAATGCTGAACACATAGATGGGACCGCAACATCTACAACATTAGTAGTCTAGATTAAAGATCACCACTATCTCGTCACTCGAGATATCAATTGAATTCGCAACACTGGTTATCCAACCATAGATAACAATCCCAAGTCACACTTGACTTGCTACCAAGATGAACAAAACTAGTTCACCTCAACCCTTCGCGCAATCCATGACACATGCGGTAAACCAACGAATTTACCCGATAGATCTCGGTCGATCCAAACACCTCAATGGCATAGCACATCAGAACGTACTGGGAAATCACCGACAACAATCTCACTAGACTCTGAACACAGCCTCAGCTGTCGTATCATCCCACGAACAAACAACTGATATCGGCCTGCTAATGCTCATTGAATTCCGCAACACTCGTCGAATCACAATTTAACGAAAATCCTCCGAGAAAACTGCTGGAAATGCCTAAACAAATATTCGGCTAACAGTTCCCAAAACTATAATCCAATAGCATGGAACAATTCTATTTCCAAAACTGGGTAAACCATTGCTAATACCAAGCAATGTTCAGATCAATTATGTCTTCTCTTACCACTGATAACTTTACCCGAGTTATCGAACTAGCCATGACTTACCAAAGTCAAAACATGCAATCACCTCTCGTGATCTATCGAACTTGAAAGTCCAAATGACTGCACTCCAAAAATTCAACCACCCGAGAATCCTGAATGCAAATTATTCTCTTACTGTTCCGAGACATTTACTTAAAGGATCCAAACTCATAAGCACGACGGCTTATAGTATCTTCCCAAGTATCTCTCGGTTCATGATATCTTAATTACTGATCTGCTCAACCAATCGACCTCGCCGATAAGTTGTGACTATCACACAACTTGTCAGTACCAACCAAAATATGGCAACCATCCGCCAGGTCTTGGTCATTTGAAATCTCACATGGCTCGATCAATAATCATGATCTCACGGTCATACGTCCGCATATCCCAAATATTTGGAATCAAAAGAATCATAGCTGATTCAACTCACCTATCTCTGACAAAGTCAGACAATAGCTATTAGTAGTCACCAGTACCAATCTCGCATCGATACTGACTCACTACCAACTGTCGCTAAACTTGCTCCTGATAACTATATCTTTTGCTAAGACTGCAACAAATCGAGACTGAGGTTACTTGCCGCGGTGTCCCACCTGAAATCACCACCAAGTGTACACTGGCATAAATCATGCTATCCTCACGCCTCAAATAGTCATGTACAATCCTTAGCGTCGGATATAATCTATCACTGAAGGAAACCATTAATGCTGAAAACTACTCATCTCCGAGTCAAATGTTTCAGGAATTTCACAAACCAAAACTCCTGGATAGCCCCTATCACAAGAGCATCCAAACCCCGACTAGATCCACTAGTCTAGCAGTATCCAATAGACTAAAACTATATGTTCAGAGTACGTACTCGTCAAGGAAAATCACTTCAAGACTGGTTCTTGTGACAAAACTGCAAACCAATATCTCTGACGACAGTCAGACGATATCTAAACCGCTGACACCTAACCAGGCATCCAATCCAATGTCATACCCCGTCGTGACTATTACCAAAATTCTAGACTAAGTAGCCTTCCCACCGCCAAATCCTGAAGCACGAAGGCTTCCAGGCATTCTCCAAAGTACGAAAGACTCCCAGAGTAACACTGGCATAGGGTCGCGCTTCATCATGTCTAGTCATGGTCATAGTCCACAACTCTTGGCATATACCTGACTTGGTATCCCGATAGAATCCCATCATCACGAAGTCTCAACCTATGCAGGTCAATCAGACTACCGTCCTAAGGAAACAACTTAGAACAAAAACTCAAAATTCCAAACAAGATCGATATTTCCATGCTCCCAGATGAATTACCTCATCAATGGCACTAACTCAGTCAAACGACTAATTAGGTCAGCCCTAGGAAGACACCTAAACTAACCCCATGTCAATCCATTACCGTTGACTTACTCAAAACCCATAAGCTATCCTAGTCAACTAATTCCAAGCCAAACTTAGTAAAATTACTTGTAATCAAACACGAATCTTTGAATAAGTAAAACATGTATCATTACTTCAAATTATGTACAATTTCCTTTATTTCAATCCCATGTAATACCTACAGTATTCAAAATACAACAAAATGTACATCCAATAACTTGAACTGATACAACCAATTTCTGATAATTCATTACAACTGAAATACTGTTTACAAGTACATCAATACAGTATTTAAAATCGTCGAACTTGTCTTCACTCCTTGAGCATGAAGCTTCCAATCGACACACGCATCGATACAAGCATACTTCCGTCCAAGTCTCTCTACATGTCCTCCAGCAAAGAACTCCGGAGAAATGGCACGTGATAGCTAACCAGCTATGCTCTGCGTCAGTGTATGTCAGTCGACTTCTTCTGCTCACGATCTACCATCAGCGTTCTTCTTGTATCTAAATCATGCTTTTGAACATGAAATATTCCGTATGCTTAACAAAAGCATCGATACAAGCATACCGGAAAAACCATGTTCTGCACGAGGTTAAAGACCTCACTCTCAAAACCTGTCATGTTTTAGGCACTCGAGGCATTCTCTGGTGAAGGTCTATCTAACAATCTCACCAACTACGAGCGGAGAATCTTCAGGGACTGGAACCAATTGGATTACTAAACACCATTCATTCCAAAAAGCCCTCAGAGGTATCTGACACGATATAATCAATCTTCTCTTCCAGTCTTCCCTGGCTGGAATCCATATGTTCTTCGATCAACATCCCAATGCATCGAATGATGAACCGTCCACAGCAGTCAGTCTATCTATCGATATGCTATTACTGGTGTTCTCATCACTGTTGCATTCCTTATAGTAAAAACTTCTGCCACAAACCTTGGCAATGAAGAACCAAATCTTCTTTCGCTAGCCTCAATCAATCCTACAAGGATAATCAAGAAGTCTTATTATCAATTTCCTAAGTCCCTTGCATGCAGTGCTCTGATACCATAAATGTAGCGACCCGACCCGGATCCACTACCTAATCAGAGTTAAGAGCATAATTGAGCATGCATTAAATCAAATTGCTGCGGAAGACTAAATACAAGTAGACCGGCAGAATACAACCGGCTAATCAAACTCGATTTATACAACCCAATCGAATTACTTTAAATAAAACCTACAGCTAATACTGCTGTCTTCAAGGTCACTGGCTACTCCAAGCTCCTGGTGCTCAATCCCGCACCTATACCTGCCCCATTGAATAGGGTATCCAGATACACAGAAAATACTGGACGTGAGCTCTAAGCTCAATACGAAAGCACGGATAAACATACAAATATGATGCATGCAAATGACTGGGTATCCATATCTGGGATAACTGTATACAAACTGCTCAAACTGGCGCCTGGGATATAAGCTCGTCACATCGGGGTAGCTAACCACTGTGTGCGACCACTCATTCCCGAATCCCGGACGCGGACCGCGGAGTCCTCGAGGTATCAGTACCTAAGGGTACTCGATATCAAACGTCCTAACAGGGCTGAGCAACCCTAACTGGCTCATCTCGAAAGATATACAGATGTACAAGCACAAGATGATATGCACATGCCGCATAACAATAATAACATGCAAACACATAAATGCAACATATAAGCATGCATATCCGCTGGCAATCTCAGTCAGTACTTACGTACCTTTCCAAGGCAGTCCTAGTAGTCCCACTCTAGGTTCCAAGCCTATCATCAAGTCTACAATGCAAATACCCATGCATCATTCAATAAGCGCTAAAAGCCTTAACTAAGCTATTGCATACTTCTAAATAATTTAAGGAGACCATAGCTATACCTACGTCCGTCGTCAGCCCACTGATGGCGACTATCCCGCAACTAGGGCACTCCCCTGCTGCGAATCCACAGCCTCGAACACGGCTCTACAACACGAGCGCTGCTCCGCTACTATGTCAGACACTGTCTGACTATACTAAAATATGTTCCCTACTCCAACTCTAAAATAAGAGTACCCAAAGCCCTAAAATAGAGCCACGAGGGCGAAGGAAAGGAACTCGGAATTGGCAAGAAATGAATGCCTCGGACCTTATATTTATAGGCATCGATCGGAACCTCCGATCCTCGATCGGAACGTCCGATCCTGCCATCGGAGCTTTCGAACATCCTTATCTACCACATGTCAAAATCTCACTGGTTGACTTCGGATAGGGCGATCGGAGCTTCCGATCCCGATCGGAGTTTCCGATCCTGCCACACGTCATGCATGACGTAATATCGATCGGAGCTTCCGATCCTGATCGGAGCTTTCGATCTCACCTTCGGAGCTTCCGATCCTTCAGATACCAAATTGGTTTAATTAACATAATTAACCTCTTAATTACCAATTTCGATTACGGGGTACTACATATACTTTATTTTATATTTATGTATTTATGTTCAAGATGCATGAGATTTTTATTATGATTTAATGATTAATTTTATGCATTTATTTGCGTGTAATATATTTATATATATTTATATAGTGTATATTAAGGTATGCAAAATTATTTTAAGTATGATATATATAGGTATAAATATTAATTTAAAATAAAGAAATAAAGTAGAGAGTATAGTATGTTTGAAAAAAAAAATTCAGTAGTAGTTTTAGGTCGTTTCATTTGGTATCAAAGTCATGGTCCTTGGAAGGTGACTAGCTTGCTACACGGAGTTCAGAAGCCACACTGCCAGTCTATAAGTTTTAAATGTTTTAAATTATGTTTTATGCATGAGACACATGATTTTTGTTTTAATGATTTATGAAATTGAGAATTTTAAGTTATGACAGTCTTAAAATTTAAAAAAACACTTAGTTATGCAATGCGATTACGTGGAGAATTTATGAAAATTACAGTATGCTTCTTAGACATGTTACACGCGAGAATGACTATAATGATATACGTTTTGAAAACTAAGTTTGATAATTTATGAGATGTAAGTTTATGATTTTTAGATTTAAGTTTGACAAGTTATGATTTTTTGAGATTTAAGTTGAATTTTAGATATGTAAATTAAGTTATGTTTTTGGGATTTAAGTTTGAAAATTATTTTTGAAATATTTTAGTCATGTGTCATATGACGACTAAGTTAAATCAAATTACGAGAACGAAATTTTATTTAAGGGAGAGAGAATTGTAACGTCCGAAAATTTTCTACGTAAATCCGCATGCATAACTAGGAGATTTAATGGTTTTAAAATAAAGTAAAAAAGGGTTAAATAAATTTTATGTCGTATTATGCGGATTATGTGATTTATTTGCATGTCTTAAATGTTATCACGTCGTTTAACTCACTATTATGGAATTTATGAATTTATTTGATAAAGGTTATTTTGCGATCGCGTAGACGAGACCATGGACGAACGAGATAGATATTTTTATCCCAAATTTTTACGAGGGGTTTTTAAGAGCCATAAATTATTATTTTAAGATTTTATTTTCAGGAAAATAGAGTTTTAAGGTATATATATTTTTAGAAACCAATTTTTCACAAAAATAGACTACTTTATGGGCATTTTGAACACTTTTAAGTTTGAGGCTTTTATTAATTCGAAAATTAGAGATTTTTGTTGGATTTATGTGTGGGCTCGGAAGTGTTTAATTGGATTTTTAATTTTAATTGAGCCCAACCTTTACACACTCAAATAACCACAAGCTTGACCCATCTTCCTTTCCCCTACTTCACGTTTAAACACCATAGCCGCCCCTCAAACCTTCAGAAACTCTCCCATCATCAAGAAGACAACACACACGATTTTATTGAAGGTTTTGGGCAAGGTTTTACGAGTCATTCGTCCCGACGAGCACGATACGCATGGATATCAACGTTTTTGATCAAATCTTCAACAAGGCACATCTCGAACTTTAATAATCCAGATTCCATTTTAAGATAATAATATGTTAAACATGATTAGGGGTTGGTAATTAATCAATTTCGGAGTGTTATTGGACTTCGGAAGAGAATATGGGCTTTTGACTTTGGGCCGGATCGGAAGCTCTGAACCCAGATCGGAAGTTCCGATCCTAGCCACTTCGGAAGCTCATCGGAAGCACCGAGATCGGAAGCTCCGATCCAGGAACGGAAGTTCCGATCTCCGGCTGCCAGCTTTTCCCGATGACTCAGCCGCGAGTTTTGACAAGTGTTGAACGTAGAGCAGATCGGAAGCTCCGATCGCCCGATCGAAAGTTCCAATCCTGGCGTGTCTTGCATGCATGCAATGAGCTGGATCGGAAGCTTCGATCCCGAAATCGGAAGTTCCGATCCTGGCCGAGAATTTTGCCTATAAATAGGTCTCGTTCGATTTCATTTTGAAATACGAATTCCCGAGTTTCTTTCTTCAGATATATAGTGTGAGATAGACACTTGAGGGCCCTATCGGCTATAATAGAGGTTCTGGAATAACCAAGGTGTGGTTATAGTCATCTGGGACTAGCGACTTCAAAGGGCTAACTACGGACGAAGGTATGGTCCGGGAATCTATTTAAGTTTTGGGAGTACTTATTAGCTTAGTTAAGGTTTATAAAATTTATGTAGTGATACGGTGAACTTTTGAATATAGGCTTGGAACCTAGGATCTTATTATACTTGAACTAGCCTAGAGGTACGTACACATTGACTGAGATTGCCAGCGAGTATACATGTTTATATGTTGCATTTATTTGGCATTATTATATGGCATGATGTATGATTTATCGCTTTCTATACTCATATGTCATGTGCATATACACGTTGAGCCTATACCTTGATATACCTAACTATAGAGCCGCTCAGCTCTATACTCGATAGTCTGTCACTGAGAGTACCGCGACGGTGGGGGCATTTATGTCTGTCTACTCTGGTGTACTAGATGAGTGTGGTTGCACCCAGAGGTTGATCCGTGCGGTGGCAGCACTCATGTGGTGCCGGTTCTGAGCATGATTTTTTAGATGACCCTGTACCAGTCATCATGTTGCATGCATTATATACATATGTTTACTCATGTCTATGTACTGGGCGTTAGCGCTCACGTCCTAGTTGTTATCTTGGACACCCTATTCCATGGGGCAGGTCGCAGGATGGACGGAGCTAGTAGTTCAAGGCAGGACTAGGGAGCAGGAGCCTTGAGGATTTTATTATACAGCAGGATCTGATATAGCTATATAATGTTTACTGTTTAAGTTTTCGATTTGGTTGTATCACTACAGTATTAAGCCAGTATTATTTACTAAGCTGATATGTAAATTATGGATTATGTTTCCGCACGTTTTTACTCTGTTAAGTATTTTGTTGTATTAAGTTTAATGCATGCTATTAGTTTCCAGTTAGTAGGTGATTCCATGCAGGGTCACTACATTTTTGGTATTAGAGCATGCTTAGATTTTGGGATTAGTACTTAGGATTTAGAATTAGTTTTGAGTAATTCTTGTGCATTTGGGATTTTAATGTGCAATTCTTTTCAGGATATGGCTGACGAGAGTCACGGTAGTGTTGGCCAGGGAGGTGGTCATCATCATCGTCGCCATCATCATCATGATGATCAACATCATCATCATGAGGGTAGACGTCGCTACTCTATTAATAAGTTCATGCAAGTAAGACCGAAACCCTTGGTGGGAGGCGAGAATCCTGAACAAACTAGAAGCTGGATGTCTAAACTCGAGAGTACTTTTCGTGCTTTCGATTGTACTGAGGATCAGAAACTGGAAGTTCTAGAATTCGTTCTAGAGGATCGAGCACGTTTTTGGTGGGATGCCAAAGCTGCTCAGGCACGTACTGAGAGAGGACAGGTGACTTGGGGGGATTTCTGTCGGGAGTTCCAGAAATTATATTTTCCTCCGGCTGTTCGCCAAGCACGATCTATGGAGTTGCTTACTCTGAGGCAAGGATCAATGACTATTGATCAATATCAGCAACGATTTCTTGATCTGCTACCTTTCAGTCCTCATATCAATGAGAGTGATGCGTCGAAGTATGATATCTTTCTACAAGGTTTGAACCAAGATATCTACTCTCAGGTTGTCGTCTGTGATGACCCGGTATCTTTTGAGACTTTGGTAAACCGTTGCCATCTTGTGGAGACTAGCAACAGGCGTGCACAGCTGATGATGCCAGCACAACCTAGTGGATCTTTTGAGCCTCGAGCTCAATCTGTTGTGCAATCTGGACCTACGTCTTCTTCTACTCCTACTACTTCATCTGGATCTCGTGGTTCACGAGGTATGTTCCGTTTTGGAAAGAAGAAGAAGGAGGAGGAGTTTTTTAGTCACTGTGGAGGGAAGCATCCTGCAGCTTCATGCCGGAGAGCTACTGGTGCTTGTTATATTTGTGGTCAGCAGGGACATCTGCGGAGAGATTGTCCTCAGCGCATGAGTTTTGCTAGTGGATCGGGATCACAGGTTGGATCTCAGGCTTCTATTGTTCCACGTCAGCAGCCAGCACCACAGAGTTCTTCTGGTTATCGTCCCCAGACTCAAGGGCAGGTGTTTGCTCTGTCTCAGGAGCAGGCTACAGAGGGAAGCGATCGCATGTTGGCAGGTACCTTTCTGTTATGTGGTATTCCTGCACTTGTATTAATTGATACTGGAGCATCGCATTCCTTTATTTCTAGTCGCTTTGTTAAGAGACATAGATTACCTTATGTATCATTAGATATGGATTTAGTTGTATCTACTCCGTTGGAGCAAGAGATAGTAACTAAGCGTCTAGTGATGGGTTGCCTTCTGGAGTTTGAGGATAATGTGTTAGCGGCTAATTTGATGATATTAGCGATGACAGATTTTGACTGTATCTTGGGAATAGATATGCTGACTTTGTATCACGCTACTGTGGATTGTTATCAGCGTCTGGTACAATTTCATCCAGATGAGGGTGATAGCTGGTATTTTTATAGTGAGGGTGCGCGACCTCTGATGCCACTTGTTTCGGCTCTGAAGGCATGTCATGTCTTGGAGTCAGGTGGGGAGAGCTACCTTATCTATGCAGTTGATATGTCCACGAGTAGTACAGGTATTGATCAGTTACCGGTTGTCAGCGAGTTTCCTGACGTATTCCCTGATGAGATTCCTGGTTTTTCTCCTGTGCGAGAGATTGAATTTGGTATTGATTTAGTACCAGGAACTACAACTATATCCCGAGCACCTTATCGTCTGGCACCGTCAGAGATGAGGGAATTGAAACAGCAGTTACAGGATCTGCTTGATAAGGGATATATTCGTCCGAGTGTTTCTTCATGGGGAGCACCTATTTTGTTTGTCAAGAAGAAGGATGGATCGATGCGATTATGTATTGATTACAGGCAGCTGAATCGTGTCACCATCAAGAATAAGTATCCTTTACCACGAATTGATGATCTGTTCAATCAACTACAAGGTACTTCTGTTTACTCAAAGATAGATCTGAGATCTGGATACCATCAGATGCGAGTACGAGACTCAGATATATCTACGACTGCTTTCAGGACCAGATACGGGCATTATGAATTTCTGGTGATGCCATTCGGTTTAACGAATGCACCGGCAGTCTTTATGAATCTGATGAATCAGATAATTCGAGAGTATCTGGATAGATTTGTTGTAAAACTGGCGAGTTCCCAGACCAATTACGATTGATACCCGGTGCAGCGGAAGTTTAAAAATTTTTTCATGGAACGTTTCCATGATGTGGGTATCAACCGTTCATCAATTGAATTACGTGTGTGTAAAATTTAAATAACAATTAAATAAATTTTACCTCAAATCTCGCAACGAGATTAATGGACACCAACAGAACAATTCTGCTCTTGTTGTCTCTCCCTGGAACCGATGAACGCCTTCAATCAGGTCCACGAACAGAGGTTTAATCCCTCTGATAGATTGCACTAGAAAATCTATCAGAAGTTTTCTGCGAAGAGAATACACGAATTTGATTCGTTATTCCTTACTGCGATTCAAAATCACAGACCGGAATTTTCTCGGGCAGAGGGGAGGGGTCGGCCGAAAACGTTTTTGAGAGGGGTAGGGTTTCGAAAATCCTGTCTCAAAAATTATGACCTGTTGTGTGTAATTTCTGTACTGAAATAACTTATTTATAATGCAGGCCACTAACACCTTAGGGCCCATTAGTCATAAGCTGGGGCCCGACAAGCAAAGCCCGCTCGTTCAGAAATTAATATAAAATTCATCGTGACTCCGATTGATGAAACGATTTCACCAATGTGCACAGAAACCATTTCTGCACGTTTTAAAGTCAAAATAAATTTTCCTGAATCCGAATTCAGTGGTTTCCAAAAATGTCCATCCCTATGTCATTTTAGGAAATCCTACTCCCTTACTCTTATTTAAGAAGTCCAACTCCTTAGTTCATTAAATTTAACTCTTTAAATTTAACTATCTCAACGGGGATTAAAACTCCATTACACTGTGTGACCCTCAATGGTTCAGGGATACAGCTAGCCGTGGGCTCACAACTCCTTGTGACTCGGAACAACACTTTCCGACTTGCCCAACGAATCATGGTAAAGCGCCTAGCAACATCGCCCCATGATTCCCTAGGTATCACTGATAGTGCCTACAAGAACCAGTAGATTTTGGTTAACGTACAGTACGGTCCCTTCATCCATATCCCGATCGAATCAACAACCATTGGTATATCGAGAGTCGCTCAAGATTCGATAACTATGCAATACATCTTGAAGATCAAATTAGTGACATCGCATGTGCTACTAAGAAACCATTTCTTAAATCACATCAAGTACTCTGGCCAGAGATTTGTCACACTAATATCTCCTCAGATCGCATAGGATATCCACACTCGCAAGTATGTGGTGAATCCTTGACAACAATGCATTGACTCCTATATGTGTCGTAACTGTACCCAATCTCGACACCTGATGACCCCCTCAGAGTCGGTAAATGAGTCAAAGCACAGTACTAGCATATAGAGTCTCCATGATGTTTCAAGTCGTAAGGACTAATGGTGTACAACCAAAACCTCGGACTTTATCCACTCGATAAGTGATAACCACTTGGAAAGTCCGGATAGGGTAGTTCGACTATTCATCCTATGAATATCCATTTGCATGCTTCGAACATCTCCATGTTCCCTACCAATGAAACGTGGTACTCCGCATCGCAAATGCTAGTCTCAAACTCGAGCGATCCTTATCCTTATTATCGGACGGCTCAATCGACTAGGAACGGTTTTAGAATATACAGTGACTATAAGATGTATTTCATGATAGACATCTCCATGTTCTACCACATCTTACATACACTATAGTATATTCAAGGTCTTTATCAAAACAACAATAGTATATCACAATATAACAATATGAAGTAATATAAAGTCATTGCCATAAAAGTGTAAATAATATTAAACAAAAGATTGTTTATACAAAGAGTCAACAAAGCCCATTGCCACACAGTTGGCTCACTGGGCACCCACTCTTACAAGATTTGTCATCGTCTTCATTGATGATATTCTTGTCTATTCTCATGACAAGGATGGGCATGCACAACATCTAAGGATTATTTTACAGACGTTACGAGATAAGCAGCTGTATGCGAAATTGATCAAGTGTGAATTCTGGCTTGATCGGGTAGTATTTCTCGGTCATGTAATTTCTAGTGAAGGAATATCTGTTGATCCTAGTAAGATAGAGGCAGTGCTGAACTGGTCTCGACCGACGATAGTTGCTGAGATTCGTAGTTTCTTGGGTCTAGCTGGATATTACCGTCGGTTCATCGAGAATTTTTCACAGTTGGCCAGGCCTTTGACTCAGCTTACTCGGAAAGATGTTACCTTCATATGGTCCTCGGATTGTGAGGAGTCATTTCACGAGCTGCGTAGACGTCTTACTACTGCACCTGTGCTAGCTTTACCTTCTGGATCAGGAGGTTATGTTGTCTATACTGATGCCTCTGGTCAGGGGTTAGGATGTGTTCTGACACAGCATGGACATGTTATTGCCTATGCTTCTTGACAGTTGAAGACGCATGAGACTAACTATCCAGTGCATGATCTCGAGTTAGCCGCCATTGTATTTGCGCTCAAGATTTGGAGGCATTATCTTTATGGCGAGAAATTTGAGATATTCACGGATCACAAGAGTCTGAAATATTTATTCACTCAGGCGGAGTTGAATATGCGACAGAGACGCTGGATGGATCTTCTGAAGGATTATGATTGTGAAATCAAATATCATCCAGGTTCTGTTAATCTTACTGCTGATGCCTTGAGTCGGCAGGTGAGACTTTCTGCACTTCAGACTAGTGAAGTATCTCATATGATTCAAGAGTGCTGTTCATTGAATTTTACGCTCAAGCACAAGAAAGGGAGGAATGTATTCTCGGATCAGATATGCTCAGATATCTGATGTTAAGACTCAGCGACTGGCACGTCTAGCCAATGGAGTTAATACATCTGGATTTCATTTTCAGGCAGATGGTTTATTGTGCCTATCTAATCGAGTGGTTTTACCTAATGATGCGGAGCTCAGGAACGATATTCTTTCTCAAGCTCACAGGAGTCGCTTATCAGTTCATCCTGGAAGCATGAAAATGTATAAGGACTTGCGAACTAGATTCTGGTGGAAAGGGATGAAGCGAAGTGTGTATCAATTTGTTTCGAGATGTTTGGTTTGTCAACAGGTCAAGGCTGAACATAGACGACCAGGTGGATTACTGCAGAATCTTGAGATTCCCGAATGGAAGTGGGAGCATGTGACTATGGACTTTGTTACCCACTTGCCTATGGCGTCACGTCAGTGTGATGCTATCTGGGTCGTTGTTGACCGTTTGACGAAATCAGCACACTTTATTCCTTATAACCGGGAGTATTCTTATGATCGCATGACACGTTTATACATCCAGGAGATAGTGCGATTACATGGGATTCCAGTGAGCATAGTCAGTGATAGAGACCCGCGATTTACCTCACGTTTTTGGGATAGTTTTCAGGAGGCGTTGGGTACCACTCTGAGTTTGAGCACTGCATATCATCCGGAGACTGACGGGCAGTCAGAACGGACGATTCGTACGCTGGAGGATATGCTACGTTCTTCTGTCATGGATTTTGGCTTATCTTGGCAGGATCAATTACCTTTGATTGAATTTGCCTACAATAACAGTTATCATCGTAGTATTGATATGGCACCTTTCGAGGCATTGTACGGTCGACGGTGTCGTACTCCGTTATTCTGGGATGAAGTCGGGGAACGACAAGTCGAGGGTCCTGAATTGGTGCAGCAGATTGTAGACAAGGTAGATTTGATCAAGCATAGGATCAAAGTTGCTCAAGATAGACAAGCCAGTTATGCTAATATTCGCCACAGGCCACTTCAGTTTGAGCCTGGTGAATATGTGTTCCTTCGAGTATCACCTTTCAGGAAGGTGATGAGATTCGGCGTGAAAAGTAAGTTGTCTCCTCGTTTCATTGGGCCTTTCCAGATAGTGGAGAAGATCGGAGATGTTGCATATCGTTTGGCTTTACCACCAAATCTTTCCAGTATACATAATGTTTTTCATGTGTCGTTACTTCGACAGTATATAGCTGATGAATCTCATGTGATTCAGTCTACTGATATTCAGCTAGAGCCAGATCTGTCTTTTGTTGAACGACCAATCCATATCCTAGACAGAAAGGAGAAAGTTCTTCGGAACAAGACTATACCACTGGTGATGGTACAGTGGCAGCGCCGAGGCGTTGAAGAAGCAACTTGGGAAACTGAAAGTCATATGCAAGCGGAATATCCTGAGTTGTTTGCTTTGTACTTTTGATTTACCATGTAAGATGTAATTACAGTTGTTGTAATAAAACATGGTTTGATGTTTCATATTATTATCTTGATTTTGTCTTTAGATGTTATTTCGCGGAGAAAATATCTAAAAGTGGGGAGAATGTAGTAACCCAGATTCTATTTTAAGATAATAATATGTTAAACATGATTAAGGGTTGATAATTAATCAATTTCGGAGTGTTATTGGACTTCGAAAGAGAATATGGGCTTTTGACTTTGGGCCGGATCTAAAGCTCCGAACCCAGATCGAAAGTTCCGATCCTAGCCACTTCGGAAGCTCATCGGAAGCACCGAGATCGGAAGCTCAGATCCAGGAACGGAAGTTTCGATCTCCGGCTGCCAGCTTTGCCCGATGACTCAGCCGCGAGTTTTGACAAGTGTTGAACGTAGAGCAGATCGGAAGCTCCGATCGCCCGATCGGAAGTTCCGATCCTGGCGTGTCTTGCATGCACGCAATGAGCTGGATCGGAAGCTCCGATCCCGAAATCGGAAGTTCCGATCCTGGCCGGGAATTTTGCCTATAAATAGGTCTCATTCGATTTCATTTTGAAATACGAATTCCCGAGTTTCTTTCTTCAGTTATATAGTGTGAGATAGACACTTGAGGGCCCTATCGGCTATAATAGAGGTTCTGGAATAACCAAGGTGTGGTTATAGTCATCTGGGACTAGCGACTTCAAAGGGCTAACTACGGACGAAGGTATGGTCCGGGAATCTATTTAAGTTTTGGGAGTACTTATTAGCTTAGTTAAGGCTTATAAAATTTATGTAGTGATACGGTGAACTTTTGAATATAGACTTGGAACCTAGGATCTTATTATACTTGAACTAGCCTAGAGGTACGTACACATTGACTGAGATTGCCAGCGAGTATACATGTTTATATGTTGCATTTATTTGGCATTATTATATGGCATGATGTATGATTTATCGCTTTCTATACTCATATGTCATGTGCATATACACGTTGAGCCTATACCTTGATATACCTGAATATAGAGCACTCAGCTCTATACTCGATAGTCTGTCACTGAGAGTACCGCGACGGCGGGGGCATTTATGTCTGTCTACTCTGGTGTACTAGACGAGTGTGGTTGCACCCAGAGGTTGATCCGTGCGGTGGCAGCACTCATGTGGCGCCGGTTCTGAGCATGATTTTTCAGATGACCCTGTACCAGTCATCATGTTGCATGCATTATATACATATGTTTACTCATGTCTATGTACTGGGCGTTAGCGCTCACGTCCTAGTTGTTATCTTGGACACCCTATTCCATGGGGCAGGTCGCAGGATGGACGGAGCTGGTAGTTCAAGGCAGGACTAGGGAGCAGGAGCCTTGAGGATTTTATTATACAACAGGATCTGATATAGCTGTATAATGTTTACTGTTTAAGTTTTCGATTTGGTTGTATCACTACAGTATTAAGCCTGGATTATTTACTAAGTTGATATGTAAATTATGGATTATGTTTCCGCACGTTTTTACTCTGTTAAGTATTTTGCTGTTTTAAGTTTAATGCATGCTATTAGTTGACAGTTAGTAGGTGATTCTATGCAGGGTCACTACACGAACTAAGAAGTGGGACGTTACATAAACTCCCGAACTAAGAGCATCTACAAGGGGAGACGAAGCCCCACGAAGAAGTGGTCTTTCTCGCCCCATTTTTTCTCCTCACGCCTTCAAGGGGCGAGGATATCGCACGAGGAAAACTCATCGTGCGATGATAAATAAAAATTTAAAACATTAATAATAAAAATTTTAATCTGATCTTGAAAAATTTAAAAAGTAATTTATTTGTTATTGGTAATTTGTTTTAATTATTTGTAATTTTTATTTTTTTTTAAATTTCATGTATTTATTAATTTTTTGTAATATTAAAATTTTAATTATGTGTAATTTTAATTTTTTTAATTGTACAAATTTATTTTGTGTTTCAATAAAAATATATTTAATATAATAAAAAAATTAATATTTCAACATCATCTCTACAACATTATCTCACCCTCGTAGAACCAAACAATGACGTCTCCATCGCTCATCATGTAATGAAGTTATCAACTTCATCTCACCAACATCATCTCACCATTGAACATGCTCTAATACAATTGTCTGCAAATTACGTTAGCCAGGTAAACCACACTAGACAAGCCCTGTGTGACAGTCTAGTCCAAGAAGGTGTTGATAGAAGAAATTTTTAACACTTGACCTCTAACCAAAAGTTCACCTACTTCACAACAACCATTTTGACCTCTAGCCAAGAATTCACCTACTTCACAACAACCAAGGACAATAATAAATAAGTATCTTACTTACGAACTAGCGACAATGTGAAATATAATATATAAATATAATGCATTGTGTATATATAATACAATATATATTTTTATATTTTTATATTTATTATAGCTTTGTTGTTTTGTTTTGTAATTTAGGCACCGTTTGGTTTGAGGTATGATATAAGTAATACATAGATAAGTAGTATAATGTAATAAAAATAAATAAGAAATGATAGTTAAAATAATATTGGATTTGATTGATAGATTATGGTTTATTTGATTTGATTGATTAAATTTTATATAAAAATATTAAATGACTATTTTGTCATTTTAATAATAAATAAAATAAAATATGATTTGATTGCCTTTAAATCCCCATTGTCAAACTTAAATCTTTGCTCAGTCCCCATTTCAGATAAAGTTTGTTATAACTCTCTGACACACATAAACTATATGTTTTAACTCCCTATTACATTATTTTATTTATTTTTATTGTTTTTTGCGTCTTCATGTGATTATTATATTTATTTTCCTAGTTTCTAGTGCCTTCAATTATTTTTTAAATTATTTTAGTTTATTCATTTACTCATGTTTGCAAATATAACTATTATAATCTTTTTTGTTCTTTTTTCATCTTCACATATTTTTATATTCTAAATAGGAAATCACCGAAGCATTAATTTCAATGCAGGTTGTAACTTTTTTTTTTTTTTTTGCTCTGTTTTTTTTTTATTATTCACTTTTTCTTTTTATAGTTGATTAATTTTTTTTTTTAAAAAAAACCATAGATACCAAATCTACCATGGAAATGGTGTAATTGCATGGATCGAATTTTTTTATTAATAAATCCATTGTCAACCATTTTTCTTATTTTTTTATCATTAATAAATCCACCATTTTGTCCTATATAATGAGATCCATGGTTGTGCAATGCTATATGATAAGAACTTACTTTACTTATTTATTTAGTCGTTTGTCGCAGTTGAGTATTTACTTGAAATATTTTAATAGTATTTTAAGGTTCATAAATTATTTTTTAGTTCTTTGTTTTCATATGTTTATCCCCAATTTTTTTGTTGTTCTTGAATTTGTTATATGGTTTCTGTTTCTATTGTTGACCGCTTCGATTGAATAATTATTCATTTAAAATGCTTGAATGAATATGGTAAATTTGTTTTTACCCAAAATTTATTTTCTTTCTTGAAATGTTTATGAAACGACTTGTTATTGTATTTCGTGGTTGCATTCGAATGTTTAGTTCGTGATACAGATGAAATGTGGAGATATGAAAAGACAGTGAAGATGGAGACTTGTCGAGCTCGTGTTGCTGCGAGCATACTATCTGATGAACATGGATTGCTAAAAAACAAATATGAATGATTTTTATTATGTAGTTATGCTTTTGGGGTTAATATAAGTGCGACAATAATTAATTTGCATGAAAACATTTTGTAAACTAAAGGTGGTTTAATATTTTTTTAAGCTTCAGTGAAACCAATTTGTATGTTTTTTCTATATTTTTGGTACAAAAAGTTAAGATAATAGTACATACTTTGTATAATTTAGAATAATTGCTCGTATTTACGGGTTGATAAATTGGTCTTACTAAGATGAACATGCCAACTAAAAATAATTTATGATCGGATATATATATATATATATATATATATATATATACATATATATATATATATATATATATATATATTCATATTCGATTTGTTTTATGTATGGTCCTTGAAAAACGAATGATATGTGAAAGGTGTCAAGTCTTGTATATATATCGGGTTTGGTGTGATAACATTGAATAATGAGTAATGTATTCCTCTTCTACATTTATCAAAGCAGTGTACATGATATTATATAATCAACACTAATAGAATTGAACGACTATTCATACGACAATGAAAACTCATCATAAGTATCATAATGTGTGTTATGCACGAAATCATAAAAATATTTGTGTGTGTTTGTACAAAGAATGAATCTCTCGTTCCTATTTTTTTTTGTGCCACATATAACTGAGATTGTTCCAAATATATTTGAAATTTTATTCAAATCGATGACAATTTGAACTTAATTTACTTTCACTTGACAATCGATCATAGTGTCCAAAAATTTTATCTCGAAAAATAGAATACTATATACACAATTAAGTCTTATTAGTACTCTTATTGCTCATGTGTTGTGTCAGACCCCATGATCATACATGTCCTTTTAATAGTGGAGTTCAAATACAAGCATCATTTTATAAATTTGGTTAATCAATTCTGAATATCATATTCAAATATTGAATTTTAAAGTATATCTAATTACGCAATTGTAGAAATTGAACAAGAATGATATCACCACATATGATCTCATTGAATAATGAGTAATATATTCCTCTTCTACATTTGTCAAATTAATGTACATATATGACATTAGATAACCAACACTAATGAAATTGGACGACTATTCACACGACAATGAAAATGAATGATAAACATCATAATGTGTGTTATGCATCTAATCATATCATCTTCGCGCGTGTGCAATGAACGAGTCTCTCAATCCTAATTTCCTATCCGTTTATGCCACAAATATCCGAGATTGTTTCAAATATATTTGGAATTATTCTAAATCGGGGATAATTCGAACCTAATTTACTCTCACTTGGCAAGGTCGATCTTAGTGACCCAAATTTTATACCGAGAAATAAAACATTATATGTGCAATTAACCCGCATTTGTACTCTTTTTTCTCATGTGTTGTGCTAGATCATATGATCACGCATGCTCTTTTAATAGTTAAGTTCAAATACAAGCTTCGTTTTTACAAATTTGGCTAATCGATGTCTAAATATCACATTAAAAAATTGTTAAACTTAGAAATACATCTAATTACACGATTGTAGATATTGAGTAATGAATGATATCATCACATGTGATATTGTTGAATAATGAACAATGTATTCATCTTCTATATTTGCCAAAGTAGTACACATTACATTATATCAGTACTAATTTAATTGACCACAAATCATACTACTATGAAACTCATCATAAGCATCATAATATTTGTTATGCTCGAAATCATAACCTCTCCGTGCATGTGCAAACAATGAGTTTCTCATACCCAATTACCTATTTGTTTGTTCCAAAAATGTTCGAGATTGTTCCAAATTAATTTGGAATTATTCTGAATCCGAGAGAATTCGAACCTAATTTGTTTTCACTTGACAAGATCGATCTTAGTGGTCCAAAATTTTATCCCATAAAGTATAAAAATTTACAATCAATTAAGCCGCATGTGTGCTGTTATTGTTCATGTGTTGGACTTAGTAAGTCAAAATTATTCCAAAGTATTAACAATTCGATCTTAATTTGCAATCAATTTATTTTAATATATATCTTGCGATCCTTAACTGCCATGCATTATCAAACCAAACCCGATATATATACAAGACTTGACACCTTTCACATATCATTCGTTTTTCAAGGACCATACATAAAACAAATCGAATATGAATATATATATATATATATATATATATATATATGTTCATAAATTATTTTAGTTGGCATGTTCATCTTAGTAAGACCAATTTATCAACCCGTAAATACGAGCAATTATTCTAAATTATACAAAGTATGTACTATTATCTTAACTTTTTGTACCAAAAATATAGAACACACATACAAATTTGTTTCACTGAAGCTTACAAAAATATTAAACCACCTTTAGTTTACAAAATGTCTTCATGCTAATTAATTATTGTCGCACTTATATTAACAGCAAAAGCATAACTACATAATAAAAATAATTCAAATTTGTTTTTTTAGCAATCCATGTTCATCAGATAGTATGCTCGCAACAACACGAGCTCGACAAATCTCCATCTTCACTGTCTTTTCATATCTCCACATTTCATTTGTATCACGGACTAAACATTCGAATGCAACCACGAAATACAATAACAAGTCGTTTCAGAAACATTTCAAGAAAGAAAATAAATTTTGGATAAAAACAGATTTACCATATTCATTCAAGCATTTTAAACGAATAATTATTCAATCGAAGCGGCCAACAATAGAAACAGAAACCATATAACAAATTCAAGAACAACAAAAAAATTGGGGATAAACATATGAAAACAAAGAGCTAAAAAATAATTTATGAACCTTAAAATACTATTAAAATATTTCAAGTAAATACTCAACTGCGATAAATGACTAAGTAAATAAGTAAAGTAAGTTCTTATCATATAGCATTATACAACCATGGATCTCATTATATAGGAAAAAATGGTGGATTTATTAATGATAAAAAAAATAAGAAAAATGGTTGACGATGAATTTATTAATAAAAAAATTCGATCCATGCAATTCCACCATTTCCATGGTAGATTTGGTATCTATAGTTTTGTTTTAAAAAAAAAATTAATCAACTATAAAAAGAAAAAAAGTGAATAATAATAAAAAAAACATAGCAAAAAAAAAAACTACAACCTGCATTGAAATTAATGCTTCGGTGATTTCCTATTTAGAATATAAAAATATGTGAAGATGAAAAAAGAATAAAAAAGATTATAATAGCTATATTTGCAAACATGAGTAAATGAATAAACTAAAATAATATAAAAAATAATTGAAGGTACTAAAAACTAAAAAAAATAAATATAATAATCATATGATACACAAAAAAAAACAATAAAAATGAATAAAATAATATAGTAAGAAGCTAAAACATATATTTTGTGTGTCATATTGAAGAAAGATTTAAGTTTGACAACTGGGATTTAAAGGCAATTTTTCCTATTATTTTTCGTATTTGATGGTTTTGTCATTTGTGTGTTTATTATTTGATCATTAAAGTTAAGCATAATGCACGCCGAGCAGCTGAGATTAGTCCACCTCCGTCGCGTCTCCCGGCCCCGACGAATTGGACTGCTCCACCCCCGCATCGCATCGTCTCAGGTTGGATATTGATGCGGCAGTAAATTATACATCAAATTCTTATGTGGTGATACGGGACCACCACGGGAAGCTGGTTTTTGCTATTGGTCGGAGAATTGAGAAGCAACCATCTGTTGTTTTTGCGGAATTAGAGGCGATAAAAGAGGCATTGAATCTCTGTTAGCGGTGCAAGCAGTCACAAGCTTAGTGGCTTAGAGACGGACTTGAGTTATAAAGAGTATTTGAGCCCTCTTCTTGGATATCAGAGTTCCATTTATTCAGCGATGGAGGTAATGCTTTTGTGATGGGAAATAGCTTAGCCGAGGTAAGAATTTATGTTATTGTTATGTTTGGTTTGAGGGAATCAATATCTGTGATTTTATGAGTTAAAATTGAAGTGCTTGTTTCTATATTTGTGTTTTCATCTCTACATCACATTCATTGCCCTTCGCCTGTTCGACAAATTGATTCAATGAAAATTTTCCTGTTCTTGCAAATTTTTTAGGAGAGTTCATCTGTGTGTTGTGTTGTTCGAATAAAGTTTTTTTTTTTAAAATTATTATTAGCATTAGTTGATAATATTAGTGATAATTGCAAGAACAAAAATGTAGTCCCGTCTTAGTCTATCCAATCGAAAACGTTATTATTTATCAATTACTATTCCAAGTTCTTTTGTCTCACTATGATAACCACGATATAACTTATCCATAAACAATCATATCCATTGAAGTAAACACAAGCTCATGGAGTTGAACTTGTTTGTAGTTGCTTAAGAGAAATATCAGCTGCTTATTCATGTTGTTAAAATGATAGTTGACAGTCACAAGAGGGAAATAATTGGATGAACTCATTCACCCAAAGAGAAGCAGACTGCCTCGCCTAAACACACTTCTCTTGTTTTTGTTTCAATAACTCGAGTTATTTGAATGCATGATCCTTTGCTTCATTGCATACTGTCACAATTTCTATTGTCATATTGCAGGTCTTTAAAACAATGGCATTGCCGCGACAGAACTGTAATAGACTTGTGGGTTCAGTCATGCAATTTTGTCGCCATTTCTCTTCCAGTCCCTTTGACCCACCTCCCCTTTTACCACTGCGTAGAGTTGTTGTTACAGGTACTTTCTGTTTACTGGTTATCCAGCTACAGATGCAACTCTTTATTTATACCTATTGTTGTCAAGGTTCAAAAGTGATTTAAATGAACTATCCTGCCATGACCTTGCTGCAAGCACAATTTAAATTCATTTTCTTCTTCTCTCCCCTCTTAATGTTTTGGGAAAAAGCTTGGTTTTTGCAAAAATCTTGTATGTAAATTTCTTCCAGGTATGTGGTGTTGATGTTTACCATGTCTATTGCAAAAACTGTCACACAATTCGAAATTGTGGAACAGTGATGTGCATGCCAGTGGTTGTAAGATAGTGCTATGTAATTGATAACTCTCATCAATAGATTCATGTAACATCCTATTGCACACAATAACAATCAATTTATGGGCCGATACTATTTAGTCATTGATTAAACAGGTATGTAATTAGTCTTTTTCATTATTTTATTATAGAAAATCAACCGTTAACTTCTCTTGCTACTTTATGGTTTTGTGATTAAGTAAGGAGAGGTTATGATTTTAGGTTTAGGAATGGTCACACCTCTGGGTTGCGGTGTGGAAGCTACTTGGAAGCGCTTAATAGAAGGGGGTTGTGGAATTAAGGCGATAACTATTGAAGATCTAAAGATGAATGGTTTTGACAGAGAGATACAATCGCATACCTTTGATCAATTGGCTTCCAAAATTGCTGCGGTTGTACCATGTGGAACCAACTCAGATGAATTCAACGAAGAGATGTGGCTTAACTCTAAGGTAGCACTTCCAAATTGTTTTTTGTTTTAGATCTGATACTTGCTGGTCTGTTTGAATCAAAATATTAAAACACACATCATGTGGTTGTAGAAGTAAAATAAATCTTGAGTTGGGCGAGAATTATTTTCTTTGATGCAAATTGTTGATATTCTCAGAAGAAAACGTCCCTCATGAAATATATTGTCGAAAGTTCTCTTATTAATGTAACTACAGAGATTGATTCATATACTAGCAGTCTACGTCATGCTGCAGAAACAATGGACATATGTGAATAGGCGAAGATAGTCTGGAATAATAGAGTAAGTGACACCCAACAACCACCAATTACAACATTCAAACAAGTTTTGTAGTTCAGCAGGACCATAAGAACCATATATGTTAACCAACTTCGCCTTAGGATAAATATGAAGCAAGGTAACTTGTTACTGCTCGAATACCTTTTAGCCTCATCTATCTGGGTGTGCCCTGAAATCAGATAGTTTCTGTAGATGTAGCATTTCAGCAATTCAGGAATGCCATATTTTCTGTAAAACTGAGTAAGCCTCTGTATGGATTAAAAACTGTGAAAAAGATATCAAATTAAGAACTCAAGTTCTTTATGCAAAGTGGCTTGCACTTACATATGGTGGCAGCAGGAATCTCCTCAAATGTAAGTTTGGGATTATTTGGATGGGATTTCTTTTGTCATTTTGTTTCATAGTTTTACTATTTCATGAGCCATAAAAATATTGAATTTGAGACTCTGTATTTGCTCCTTGCAGGACCATAGATCGATTGCCAGGTTTATAGGGTATGCATTATGTGCAGCTGACGAGGCTCTTAGAGATGCAAATTGGATGCCGAATGAGCAGGATGAGAAAGAAAGAACGGTAATTTGTTATTTGTAATGATGAAGATTGACATAATTTTGGATTTGTGGCGCTTACTTGTTTCTGACTTCAAGATCATCAGGGTGTTTCCATAGGTGCTGGAACGGGTAGCATCAGTGATATTTTGGATGCTTCAAGAATGATCTGTGACAAGGTGGATTGACTTCTATGTTTTATTTCTTTATTGTAAAATAATTTGTAAGTCTACCATTTTATTTGTGGTAACCATTATTCTCAGTAACTCATGATTGTTTCCGAAGCTCTAGAAGTTGCAATTCACTGAGCCCTGGAGAGAACTTGCTCCCCCAATTTCACTCTATTTTCTATCAAGATAGTTTGTTTTTGGGTTAGAGAAACGTTTTTTGTTGGTCCCAATATTCCAACATAATGGTAATAGGGGCGTGAATAGACCATTATATAATTTTAGTCAAGCAATTTTCAAGATTATTCCTTGATAAACAAACTGTAATCTAAGTGTTGAAGCCGACTTTGACTTCAACAGTCTGGATTAAAAATAATATTTTAAAAAAAATTGCCTTTGTTTAAGCAATGAGCCAAGTTCGAATGCTTCAAACATTTAGAAATAACATTCCTTCATATTGCATCTCCTTTTGTTCTGAATTCTATTCAATATTGCTTAATATCCTGATCTTATCTTTCACTCATTAAAACCAGCATAACAACTTGGTCTTATAACAGGATGCTTTTGACCAACTTGTGAGCTTGTGATGTCGATTATATAATTGTTTCGTCTTCTAGAAACTTGAAAGTGCCAACTTGTGAGCTTGTGATGTTGAATATCTCATTTTTTATCTTCTAGAAGCTTGTATATATAGCTTTAATGCTCCAAGGGTCAAATTTTGGTTAAGAAAGAGAGCATCTATATTTTTTGTAACATCTGTTCCAAAAATGAATTTCACAAATCACGTGCCATATAATTTAAAGTTAGGACTGAAATTAATCCTTAAAAATTTGTAGAAACTTTCCCATCTCAACCCAATCCACATATTTTCTCAAGTCTGAATCTCATTCTTGCGAAATGGTTCTAAGATCATCCCCACCACCAAAAAGTGCGCGCACATAAAAGTCCTTACTTTTTGTTTGTTTGGAATGCAGCACCTACGGCGGCTCAGTCCATTTTTTATCCCAAGGATACTAATCAATATGGCTGCTGGTCATGTGAGCATGAAATATGGATTCCAGGTATTCAGTATACATAATTCTATGATTTTGAAATCATATAAGAGGACATTATTTGGTTGGATACATGGAAAATCATAAGAAATAAAGATCATGATGCTATCATTTATGCTTCTGGATTTATCTCGCTGCTTATTTATTGTCAAACGCTTCAGAGTGAATTTGTAATCCCTTATATTAATCTTTGGATTGCTTTTATTATTGTTTTAAATCAAGAAAGTAGAAACATGTGGAAGCTAGTGGTTAAGTTGATGGAAAAACTTGCAAATGATAGCGTAAACAATTGAAGGTAAACGAGTAAAGATATAACAGTATTATGGCCACACTTTTACCCAAAAGACTGACAAATGACAGGCATATAAGAGGGAAAAAAATGTGTCTATATTGTTATTTGGACTTGTGACATCCGTTTATAATTATTTCATGGTTTGAAGAAAAACTTCTTGTAAAATATAAGATACTATTGCATGTTTTAGTCTTGGTCTTGAATCTAGGGACCAAACCATGCTGCAGTGACAGCCTGTGCTACTGGGGCACATTCTATTGGAGATGCTGCAAGGATGATTCAATTTGGAGATGCTGATGTCATGGTTGCTGGGGGAACAGAATCGAGCATCGATGCTTTGTCCATAGCAGGATTCTGTAGGTAATTATCATTTGATCAATTGAGCCATCTATTGTCGAGTGCCTTGAATCCTTTGACTGCTTGAAAATGCCTTAGTATACCTCCCCAAACATAAATATAATTTTTCTTGAGAATTCCTTAGGTTATTAACAAAGTGATGGCCATTTCATGCTTAGAAGAGTGGAAAGTACAAACTACAGAATATCTAAAATTCCCAAGCACAAAAACTCGATCTATAAAACCCATTGGCCATGACCATTCAATAGAACTCAAAAATCTAACAAAGACAATAATGTTAGCTGATAAGTTAATTTTGATTCAAATGTTGTCTTCAGTTGGATTTTAGAACCTTGAAAAGCATGAACAAAGCAAATGATAGACCTATTGGTCTCCAAAAATTGGCTGACTATCTAAAAGAAGATATACAAAAGGTGAATTTTAGAAGTAAATAATCAATCCCTGATACCTTTTCTATTAGATCAAGCACTGATCGAACAAATACTAACACTTAAAATCAATATAATTATTCCTCACTTCCGTTTGAAATTTTCGCAAGTGCACGAATTAAGTTATAGTAAAGTGTACTTAGTACGAGTATCGTCCTCAAGGACTATTTCAACAATAATTCATTTATTTTATTTCTCTATCAAAAGTAACGAATTTTTGAGACTGATTGTAACTAAAATTATAAACTAACAAAATAAATTCAACTTACTTAAATTAAAATAGATGAAAATATTATTTGAAGAATACTAAATAATGAAGACAATTGTTAGAACTTCGGTTCACCTTCCCCTAATTGAACTGGACGATTGAGATTCACTTTTATACACTTATTTTTGACGAGAATTCCTGATACACCGATACTCTTTTTCAAGTTATGCCAATCTAATTCAAGTTAATGAAATAATCAAATCTCTCTGATTATTTATCATTACCGATTGCGTTGCGCTCTTTGAATTCCCTTAACTTTCGTGGTCTATGTTTATCAACATGTACTAAATATCATATCTCTATGCATATTTTAAGTCCATGAATATTGTCCCTCGTCCTAATTATGAATTTATCTCTCGATAATAATTCACAACATACGAAACTATGTTAAAGTTAGCTACTCCTCAACATAGAATAATAAAACCATGACAAAATCAAATAATCATATAAAGTAAACTCAATTCGTCCAAAATATTCAATCACACAAAAGTGTTTAGGGGGTAGGATCCCCTAGATTCCAACAAAATAAAGTTTAGCTACTGAAATTCATAATAAACAAAGTTTTTCAACATAAAAATCAGAGTTTGGAAGAAAAGAAAACTCAAAACGAGAAGAAGAATCCTCCAATCTCTTTGCAGCCGCCGTGCCTTCAAACCTCTATGTTTTCAAACCCTCAAAACGTCTGAAATTTTTCTATTTATATTGCCTCCAGAGTCTTTTCCATGTAAAACACCCGAAATTAAAAGTTTCCTTATTACGCGAGAGCGCCCGAGCGGTAAAATTTGGCAGCTCGGGCGCTGGGTCCTCTGCCTCTGAATTCTTTTTTTTCGCGAGGACGCGCTCGAGCGGTAATAAATTACCGCTCGGGCGCACCCCTCTCTGACTCACTGTTTGGTTTTTTCAACGTCGCGCTCGGGCGGTAGAATTTGGCAGCCCGAGCGCACTCTGATTTTTGCCCAAAATATGTAATGTTGCTTGTTTTCCTGCCAAATCAACCACCAATCGAGAGAAGTGAACAAAATGCAAGGGAAAACACTAAATGCAAACAAGATTAGATTAAAACAAACAAAATGACACGAAACGAATGCAAACACATAAAAATCATGCAATAAAAGCACGTGAAATTGACTCATGTCAAGCACATCAAATGAAAAAAATTACAGTCAATGTATATCAAATTACTCCAGATATCAGCTGTCTAAATAACAATCTAGAATAAAGTACAAACTTTAGTTCTAGTCCTCTTTGCCAACAAACATCATCTTCACTACAAGCTAATAGCATGGGATTCTGTCTACGGATGTCCATTCATGACAGATATTCAAGTTTTGTACTACTGCAAAACGAAACATTTCTGAAGCTCTAGTTTGTCAAGAAGTCTCCAAATACGACACAACAAAAGCCAAGAAATCAAAATTTCCCCGAAAGAAAATTCAAGGCCATTACATATACTTTCTTGGATGTATGGGCACAATCATCTCTCTACATTGATTCACAAAGACGTGGAATTCAGGATACGGAGTAATAATTACTTTGATTTGTCTTATGAGATCAGTAATTAATTCAACTTAGGGCTTTGAATTTATTCGTGATAAAATGTAGGCGGATATCACTACTAAAACTTTCAGTATCTAACACAATGCAATATAAGGAATAAATATTTTATGGTGCAGTTAAATACAAAGGGTGATAACTTTGTCTGAAATGATACTATACACAGGTCAAGGGCATTATCGACCAAGTACAATACTTTTCCAGAGGAAGCCTCAAGGCCTTTTGATTGTGCTCGTGATGGGTTTGTGTAAGTGATCTGCTTTTAAGTATGCGGGAGTTGAATATTATTCAAATCTAAATTGCTTGAATTTACATGCATCACGCTGATGAACTGCTGAAATACAGTATAGGAGAAGGTTCTGGCATCCTGGTTTTGGAGGTGAGTGCTGGTATACAATTATGTCACTCAAGTCTATTCTCCTTAAATGTGAGGGAAGCTATTGTACGCCCAATGTTAGAATGTCTCGATGATCCTTCTACATTATTTTCATCCAAAGTTGTCAACTAAGGAGGTTTAGGAGCAGAGTTGCTTTAAATGATAATCCTCTGTTTCTTTTGATTGTGTCATTAGTGTTTATAAACTGATTGACCAATTTTTTATTATTTTTTTGATAACAAAAGATACTTTATTATATACGTAAAGGTTATTAGTTACAATGAGGGGACTAGTGGTGTGCTGACGACAAAAGGCTAAACAAGACCCTGATCATATAACAATAGACAAAAACCCAATCTCTCAATAAATCTGAGATTGACCAACTGTTAAGACAGTGCCAACGCCGGGTAGTTTTGTTTCATTGGCTTAGTAAAAGCCCAGAATATATGATACTTTCGTGTCTTTTCCTCTTTTGGTTCAAAGAAATTAATGTGTTCATGTTATTCATAATCATACTTGTTTACTAAGCCAATGAAACTTTTGGTTCAAAGAAATTAATGTGTTCATGTTATTCATAATCATACTTGTTTAATAATTAGGACCTGGAGCATGCAAAGAACCGAGGAGCTAAAATATATGCTGAAGTACGTGGTTATGGGATGTCAGGTTATACGCACTCACTTATCACAATTTTTTGCGCGTTTGATATGTTTCAATCTTTTGTTAAAAACTATATCATTACTAATTCAGGTGATGCATATCACATCACACAACCTCATGGAGAAGGCAGAGGCGCCATTTTGGCCATGTCCCGTGCTTTGAAGCAGGTTAACTTTTATTTGTTTTCATGTTGTAATTACCCCGAAGGCATGTACACAATGTTAGATATACTGATACACATGCCAAGTTACTTGTGGAGAATGAATATCGTTTATCTGAAAAATGCAAACAAAAAAAAACGTAAGCTGAAGGGTCCATTCATTGATCAAATGAAATCCTCGAGACTGTTAAGATGTAAACTAGTGTTTTGTACTGTATCACATTTGGTGATCCTTCTGCCTTGTTTAACAATCTAAGTACCTGCCGTTACCATGATTTATGAACATATCTTGGTTCTAACAGTAACATGAAGTCAATCAAAAGGTTAGGAACTGTGGTTATGTTTTTTCGCACTCATCTTTGTCCTACCCCTAGTGAATGCATTCCATCTAGAAGATAAAAAATGAAAATATGTTTTACATCAGAATCACAGAGGCAATATTATGTTCTAAGATGTCTGCTTTCTATGACTGACAGTCTGGCTTGACCGCTAACCAAGTGGACTACATCAATGCACATGCTACATCTACTCCTCTGGGTAATTTTATGCATTTCCAAATTCCAAGGGTGGCATTTTTAGACCTTCAGAAGTATCAAATATTTGTATGTTTCATCTGATGGAATTTGGACTAACGTTCTGAAGCGCTTCTAACTCAGGTGATGCAGTGGAAGCCAAAGCCATCCTGTCCTTGTTTTGCAATCATGTGGTGTCAGGTGCCCTGGCTTTGTCCTCCACCAAGGTGATCTTTGCATTGTTCCTATTTTCTTGATCTTTATTTTTGGTTCAATTCATCACGTAAGGTAGAGAGCGTTTTATCACATGAGTTAATCATAGTGATTTATATCAACTGCATTTCCCTTGAAAAATATGAATATGAATATTTACGCATTCTTAGAATTTCTTAATTGTGAATATATTGCTTGCTAATCTCTGGTTTTATTTGAACGAATGATATGCTTTCAAATCAAGTCCTTTATGCCGTCCTGGTGTCCATCGTCATTTCATGGTTCCAAATTGATGTTAGGTTTCTTGAATGCTACTATTGTATTTGCTACTAATGATGTAAAACATTAGGGTGCTATTGGACATCTCCTAGGAGCAGCTGGAGCTGTTGAAGCATTATTCTCCATATTAGCTATACACCATGTAAGTCATGCCATTTTCTTGTTTCTCTTAGTTGTAAATATTCCATGGGTCTCAAAAACGTCGGAGCTTGTTTTGTAAATTTGTTGTCTTCATCTCATGTGCTTTTTATCAATTTTTCGAAAGAAACTTATCATACCAGTACCTGCTTGTATTTGAACATTTTTAGTACTCTTCAACAAAATAATTTTTTATTTAGATGTATTGTATGATGTTAATTTATATTATTCTATAAACTTAAAGCACTTCATACCACTAAACGATGTATGTAATTTATATCTGTATTGCTCCCGAGCATTCACAATTGTGTTATGAAACTTACACTATATCGTAATTTATGGAATTACCTCACTTCACCCAGCTTCTGTGCACATTTTATTGCAGGGTATAGCTCCCTTGACACTTAATCTCACTAAACCTGATCCAATATTTAGTGGTGATTTTATGCCTTTGACTGCTTCAAAGAAGATGAACATTAAAGCTGCTATGTCGAACTCTTTTGGCTTTGGTGGAACAAATTCGGCCCTTCTATTTGCTTCACTAGAATAGCTCAGATGACTTGTTATTGCTTCGTTTCATGTGTTGTGACATTGACGGTATTCCAGGTATGCTTTTAAGTTCTAGGATTGGCGATAATTTAGTTGATAGAACTTATTAGTGTAGCAGAAGATTTAGGATAAATCTATGCTTGAGGAGTTTTGTAGCTAGGGGGATGCATACATGGATGTAGCAGCTATTAAATGGATCAAACTATTAGTTTCTTGATGAAGTTTTGTTCGATATTAATACTTTATTGAGTTTTGAGTTTCCAGTTCTGGTTGATTTTATGAACATCATGGGAAGTGCATTGCCCTAATCCTGTGATTTCAACACCACGTGAAGGCATTTAATTTTCATTTTTCAATCACAGCATAGATTATCGATCGAAAAAATGTAGGCGCGAAATCGAAAAATAACTTTAGCAAAACTATTATTTTTTTGGATAATTGGAAATGTAACTTAAATTTTTACATATGAAAAAGGATTCAGTTGTAGATTTTAAAAATAATTGTCTTGCTCGTGCCAGCTGAAACAATCATGCAAAATACCGATATCAACTTGCGACAAGATTGTAAATTAATGACGAGCAAAAGAGACAAAACAAATAAACTATATAAAAAGAAATTTACAATGTATCTACCAAAGTGACGATGTTTTTGCCAATCTCTGTGGATGCTAATTCCTATGTTGAAAATGAACTTGTATATTTCAACCTGATAACCTAACTCTTATAATTTTACAACGCTAAAAATCACACATGTACACGTGCGTACTCCAACAGATTTGCACCCAACTGATGATCATCATGATCATGACATGTTCGATGCAGAGCGATTTGGTCGTGGTATGCTATACAGCCATAGCAATTTGCTTGGAAGAATAGGATGAAGGACCCATGTAAGCTTCACTGAGAGAGACAAACACGCGATGGCAAGCCAAGGCTGATGCCACAAAGAACATTACAAATGAAGACCAACAGAATTTTAGCATTAACATCCGGTCTTTTCGAGCAGAATGTAATGCCTTTGAGAAAATAACTCTTAGTCTTCTATCTCTAAGGATGGACTCATACTCGCTACTTGGAGAAGTTAGTCTAGTAGAAGAACCTATTCTTCTGTACTTGGCTTCACTTGCCACCATCACTGTGGAGCTTAATCTGGAAAGATTGAAACGTTTTGCTAACGCTTGACACATCCACTTGTATATTGTATCAGCAAGGGCCATGCAAAATTGTTGACGGAAAGGATTTGCCTCCTTTGAAACTGCAGCCCGTATCAATGAAGTTCCATCCTGTTGATAATTATGCTACTTCATCAAGATCAAAATATCATGGTAATAACATCAGTCTACCCTTTACGCTAAGCAGCTATTATATCACAAATTTGATATGGAAGTGAAACACAATCACTTTCAGAATGAATACTAATGTCATTCCCACCCTTGTCACCAGCGAAAATGTATTAGCCTATTAGGAAAAACTGGCTTAAGCAACAATGAATATGTACTCACTGCAGTCATTAAAAGTCTCCTTAGAACAAAACCATTTTTAGATGACAGAAGTCTGAAAACCAGATTTGCCATATCAACTTCAGGGACAACTTGCACTGAACGACCATGAGAAGCTCTAGTAGCAGACGGCAGTAAAGCGAGCAACCGGTTCCTGGACATCAAATGGAAGAATAAATTCTAGATGAAAGCATTCGGCTAAAACTGATGATTAATTTCCTCAACAAAAAAAAAGGCTGATAATTAATCAATCAAAATAGAGTTACGTATTACAAAAATAATCAAGGGACAATCCCATTTGAGAACTGACACTATTCTCATTGGGTATATAAATTGCCTAACTACAGTTTCAGTGTGAAAATCTTCTTCCAACTCAAAATTTGAAAAGAAAAACTATCGGTAAACTAAACCTGGTTACTCGTTCGCAAAAGAAGGAAAAAGAAAAAAGAAAAAAAGAAGTTATACCTGGTTGCTCCAACTCTTAAGAAAAGTGCAAGCCTATTCCATTGAAATTCTCTCCTTCTGTTAAATACTACCTGAAATGAAAGCTCAAGTAAACTAACAAACAAAAAGCTGCCATAAGCTATAATAGTATACATTCCTAAACATCGTGCTGTTAACACAACATATTTTGCATTGGATGTGATGGTAATAAAGTTGATATATTTTTTATATACACCAGAGCTAAGGTCTTCCCCTAAAAAAGACAAGAATCATTAAGGGAAAGATATATCAGCCAAGAAACAAGGTTATATCATAACTCAGTCTTTAAAATCTTCTGCATTAATATGCTCAACCTCATAAGCCACAAAGTATGAAAGTACACAACCGGGGTCACAATGGAACAGTCACATGAGTCAACATCAAAGTTAATCGCCAGATAACTAAGGATAATACAGTGACGACTTCATCAAAGTACCGAATGTAAAATTCTCCTGGCAGGAGGGGAATCATCAACAAGAAGTTTTTGGACAACGTAAGGGCATGCAGCTTCAAATGTCTTGAATGTTGGATCTGCAGCAACTGCCAATCCTGCAGGACAGATGAACAAACCAGATAAATTGTTACACACTATTCAATTGCATCGGTACACATAGAAAAAGCATAACATGGCAAAATTGCATCACCACATCTTGCTCTCTTCTGTTCGACAATAAAGATTATCTGATAGGTAGGCCTGACATGGTTCTAGTATTTGTTATCCAAATCAGTTTAAGACCGAATGGTAGTTTGTTAAAACTGGAGTCTGAGTACAGATGAACTTGTTCATGAACATGGAAGAAAAAGGGTCATTTAAGTTTATGCCCTTCCCACCAATCTATTTAAGAAAATGACTTCCAACCAAAAACACATGATACAACCCACTGCAAACTGATATTAATGGAGATGTTCTTTAAAATTCAAATTTATTAGGGTCATTGACCCAATTCTCCAGTAGAAACATAGATAATCGCAACTACCTATTTATTCAGACCAGCTGGGGCTCACTTCTTTATGATAATTGTAAATGAAAGAAACAACTACTGCTTGTTCGAACATGAAACGGTAATAGTTATACATAGTTGTAATATGTCCTTAAAAAAAGAGCTTTTTGAAACTAGAACAGCACTAATCATAGTTTTCAAAACACCAACTCTACTTTAATAATAGGTCCATTGCTTAGGTGCAGAGAAAGTACAAAGGCAACATTCAAGAATTTAGTTATTCAGGTAGTTCGAAGGAGGTGAGCTTGATTAATTTTAAATGGTTCGATTTAATAGTGAGGTTGGCATTTCCCACAACACCATACCGACCATTTTGTCAAAAAGAAAGCTATGCATATAAAGCATACTGATTTTAATAGTTAGGGATGTAATTAATCATATCGACATAACTCTTCAAAGAAAGAAAATGTCAATTTATTGGAGCTAATATAATATCTATCATTATGGTTCTCCTAAATTCTTTAATTTCAAAAAATAAATAAGAAAAGGAAAAGTTGCATGTTTGAGCTGGTGCTGGTGTGTGTGCATGACGTCTACACCATTGCAGATTTTTTGTGTGAGCTCTTTAGAAATCTTACCTTCTAGAGAAGCAAGAGACCGCAGGACAAGTATGAAGTATGGTGGCATGCGGCAGTGATACTTCAAAGCTATAGACCATATTTTCCCCAGAACCTTTGGAACAATCAATCAAGTAAGAAGACACAACTATTCAATATGAAAGCATCATGATTCATGATATTTAACTGAAAAAAATACTGAAATCGGTAAGTAAATTAAAGGGTAGTCCAACATGATAAAACACATATGCCCTGAAAGAACGAGTACAAGATAAAAATATATCATCAGAAAATGAGACGATCAATACAATATAAATTGAAGCGGAAATATTGATATAAAGATGCATAAAACACTTAGATTGATTAATCTCAATTGATGAAAAAAATTCAAAGCAGCTGTTAATTTCATGCATAGCGCAAATTCAAGACATGGATTCATAGAGAAATTTCTATTGATTACAGAGCAAAGGCCTCCAATTTTATGACCCCGTTGAGTGTCATGTATAGTGAGGACAGTATTTGAAATTAAATAAAAGATCGACGTAATTGCAACCCCTTCAACATTCCTTGAAAATTTCACTAGTACGTTGAAAAGTTACCAGCATGGTACATGCAGAACTGACCCACACCCAACTGGCAAATCTAAATATGATTCAACCAGTTTCCAGAATAACAATTATCATTCTTTTATATTACAGGACCTCAAATTGAAGCTTCAGTAATCCTTCTAAATCTTCACTGAATTGAAAGTGACACGCTATGTAACCTGACAAACTAGATTGTCCAGGATCATACAAGTTCCATGTGATGATTAATGTATGTTTACAAATTCTTTCGTCAAAACATGATTAAACATAACTCTGCAACTCCTTTAACTGTCTAGACTAACATTAAAAACGGAAAAAAAAAGAAAAAGAAAAAGAAAAAGTACATCATGAAATTGAAATTATACAATTTCATAATGATAATAATTCCTAAAATAAGAAAATAAGCATACACATTCTTACCAGACTAAACTTAATATTAGGAACTCCACCGCTAAATTCCAAATCCCCTAGGGCATCCTCCAAGTCCTGAATGATTTGAAAGGTTGTCAATTATGCCAATAAATATCTTTAAATATAACCCAATCACCAATCAGAATATAACATGCGAAATGCCAGCTATCAAAACAACACCTATTACACAGAAGACAGTCGTCTGAAATGCAAGGAAAAACACAGTGCATATGCATGCAAAGAACAAATAATTCCAGATATGGTTACTACCATGGTGAAACGTTGTATATTAGTTCCCGGTCTTATAACATCCATTTCAGTTAAATCATATACAAGGGATGCCCAATCACCATTCACTATGTGCACAATGGAAGCAAGCATTGCAAATTGATGTCTCTTCTCCATCCGACAAACCAACCCAAAATCAAGGAACCTGTCACAATATTAAGGTGAAGATGAAGAAGTAAGAAAATATCAGACGTCAAAAATCTTATCCATCTCAACCAGCAGGTGTTGGAGTGCAACAAGACGTATGTACAAAACATAATATCACTAGTTAGCGATAGGTGCATTTTACCCAATTTTCCCGGATAAGTATCGCAAATTTCCAGGATGTGGGTCCGCATGCAACAAGCCAGTCTCAAGAAGCTGAATCAGTGATGCCTCTACTCCTTTGTTGACCTAAAGTATTGAGGCAGAAGAATCCACGAGCATAATTCAGAAAGAGGACTGATAGACTAAAAGTTAGACTAGGCAGATGAGAATTGGCTACTTTTCAAGGATTAGATTAAACTGAGACATGGGATCCTTATTTTTGCAAGAATTTAGTCCATCAAATGTCACCACCTAGCTTAACATCTTCTATCCGTAATTTCTTTCTTTCCACACACTGTGCCACTAATATTCAGTCCCTTTCTGGTTGACTCATGACTGATACTGGAAAAAGGAATGCAGGTCGTGTATTAACTGGAACTTGCTTTTTAATAGTGAATCCATTTAAAAAAGAAAGCAATTCACTTTTCATAATGCATAGCTGTTCTTTCCCTAGCAAAGCATTGACACAAAATTTAAATCATCAAACTTTTAGTTTTAGTAAGAAAAAAAAAATTCTAGTAGATCTGTGGAAATTTGCTACCAGCTTTATGGTCCTAGGAGTTTGTCTTATCTCCGAAGTGTTATTTAGGGGATAGAAGAAAAAACACGTTTATTTTTTAAACCTTTCAAATACAGCTTTGGTTCAAGCACTAAGTCTCCAGCTAGGAATATAAGGACAACTATTATGTTATACTAATCAAATTTCCTTCCATATCTCTACCACTTTTGCAACGAGGAATATTTTACCTATGAATTTAATGGTCTAAGTAAGCAATTACATTAGTTATTGTGTGAAGCCCAACAAAAAAAAAATTCAGTTGACACATACACGTACTATTGTACTTATTCAAGATCAAAGTAGTATGATATACTATACAAGCTCATAAGGTGTAATAGCTTTCTAGTTAAACGGATGCTCCTTTTATATAGCCTCGCAATTCATAAAGAGCCTAACGGAATCTACATACCAAATCCAGAAGCTTTTGCTTAGATTCTTTTGAAGATGCATATATTAACTCGCTTGGACTCTCCCCAGCCATCCATTCCATAGTTAGAACTCTTTTCGTGGTCAATTGCTGAATTACTTTAGGCATACAAATAAACGGAAAGCGAGAATGAACTTCCTGCAGAGAAAAAAACCAAACTGAGGTAAAAACAAACTCAATAAAAATGGACTGGAAATAAATATGTGTTTCACATAATAGCTCTAGACTCCAGAAGTAACCCACCATTTACCACTATCAAGGAAACAAGCTGTGTACCTAACAGCCTAATTCAATTACCTGAAGTTAACATATATTTGAGAAATTCAGATAAACTCAACTTTATGTCAAAAGATTCCATTTAGCTAATCCCAGATGAACGTGAAAATCACAAGGATAAAAGTAAACAATAAATAGATACACACTGTTTCTTTCATTTGCATACTATTCAAAAGAGCATGGTAAAAGCACGATGATAAGAAAATATATGAGCTGACTATTTTCCCATCAAACTATGAAAAGAACTAGGTCTTTGTTCACTCTGGATGAGCACAAAACACCTTCTTGCATTTGATTTTGTCATGACAAAATTGCTGTCACACTGATCACAATAATATACTGATGATATAAAAAGACATGATATCAAGTTATCAACAGACAAGATCAAATGCAATAATATAATTACACTTTATAGGGATTCCTCTTTGATTGGTGAAAATAATCATGTCCACAAATTAGGTGGAAACAGAGTCTTACCATTACCAATCATCGAATGCAATGTTATACAATCAAACTTGAAGGTGATTCATATAATTCTAACCCGAACTAGCACGCTGTTCCCTGGTTCAATGTAACAAAGAAGAAGTTTCCCATTCTCTCTCTAAAAGTTTGTCCATGATTTTTCAGAAATTTGGGGAGTGGTGTTACTTCAAAAGCAACTAAATTATGTGTAGAACTAAGAATTACCATGAATTCTAAAGCATTTGCAGCCTCCAGGTTGTAATCTAACTCCCCGAGCAACCCTTTCCCAAGTTCATCAGCATACAATCGAGGGTCACTTTTTCTTTTGGCTATCTTCTGAAGTAGTCCCAGCTGAAATAGTTTTTAAAACATAAAATAACAGCGCTGTGTGCAAATGGCAGGAATAATACAAATACAAGGGATTGAGTTGGCAAACCCCTAAGCGAAGAATGTAAATATCTCGAACAACCACATGGCGTAAGTTAGGACGCTGAACTTTCACAGCAACTCGAAACCCATCAAGAGTACTTGCCTCGTAAACCTATAAAAATGTCAAGAGATATAAAAACATGGTGAATGTGAAATGACTCATTAAAAATCATCAATGTTTAGTTCTTTTTTTTAGCACTCCCAAATTTATTTATCGAGAACATATGCTGTTGACATTCTACACCTGCCCAAATGAAGCTGCAGCTACTGGCTCTTCAGAGAAATAGCTGAATAATGCATCCACAGGAGAACCTAAATCTTCCTCAACAATCTTCATGGCTTCAGCCCTGGGGAATGGCGGGATTTGATCATGCAGCTCTGATAACGCCTGTGGTCATAACTTAAACCAGAAATAAGAAAACATTCTAAAATCTAGTTTGAGATGCAAAGAAAATTTAACTGTAATTCAGAGGTGTCAATGATTAATGTGACTGCTTCGGGGGATTTGATCATGCAACTCTGAAAATTCTATCCAGTGAGTAAATGCTGCATGTATTATACATAAAATTCTGATTGTTTGACCGCACATAATTATGAATGAATTTTACTTGATAAATAAAATTAACAAAGCAAGGAAGATCATGAAAGAGTACAACAAATTTGAACTCTACCACAATGTAATCGTTGTAAAAGTAACAGCGGGGTTCTTTTCGCTAACTGCCTATTTTATCACACTTTCTGCATTTTGTTGTAATATGCCACAGAGCTCACAACTCATGACAATCCATAGTCTGTTCTCTCTCTCTTCCCTAAAAAATTATACACCTCGGTTAAGGATGAGGAAGGCTCTTGACATAAGGAACATCCCACCCATGTCAAAGGTTGAGATGACAAACTTCCAGATGACGCATTGGAAGTGATGAGGAACTGCAAATGCCTCACCATTCAACAACAAAACATGTTGTTCAACAGCTGAACTTTTCCCAATTTGTTTCTGGTCTGTGATACCCTATGCCATAATTCCACATGCACATTTGTTTCCCACAATAAAAGTAACTGGAAATATGCCAGGCATCACACCTTTGATATTTCAGAACCAATCATATCTGGTCTTGTAGAAAGGGACTGACCAGCTGCACAAAAGCACAGGCTTCCATAAGAAAATTGGAGATAATTGACATGAAACACCTCAAAAAAATTGTGAACAGAATAAGAAGCCACGCGTTCTATCCCATATGCGGGAGATGCCATGTCACCTTTTATAAAAGTGGGACCCAAATTTAGCATTGTTTCTTTTAATAATATCCCAAAGTTGTATTTGGAAATATTTTCACCAGCACCCTCGTTGCCAGCTGAATTCATCCCTGAGATCCTGGATTTGATTGCAGCGGAAACAAAGGCAGTAAAGACCTTCCACAAGATACAACTGGGTAAGAATTAAGTTATATACGAATAACAGCTCATTGAGTAATGTATTTGCAGCAGGGTTGTGCTTGAAGGAAAGAACGTGTTTGCCTGGAGCCAGCGAAGTAAAGTACTGTTAAAACTTTGAAAAACACACTGCCTTTGTCCAAAAATAGATAAAAATTAAGAAGTAGACGTACTTTAATTGGAAATATTTTCTGGAAATGAAAGATAATAGGCAAAGATGAAATGTGAATTATGTCAAACATTTTAGAATACCTCGAGAAGTCGGAGAGCCACTATGTGGGGCCGCAAAGTGAAATAATCAGTAACTTCTTGCAGATCATAGGTCTCCGGAAGTGGTTTTGTCCACATCTTGGAGAGATAGTAAACATAGCTAGCATATACCTCGAGAGCCTTAAGATCGGCCAGAAACAGATCAATACCCAAGAGTTCTGTCCAAACAAGAAATGGGAGGATATATATTAATCTGTAAAACATGTCAGAATCTCATAACTTTCCTGACCAGCAATCTGTAAAACATGTCAGAATCTCATAACTTTCCTGACCAGCATACGTGAAGTATGTTAACACTATCATCATATGCACTGTGATCCTCTAGACTGAGTTCAGGTACGACTAAGTTCAGCTACATGGTTCTGGCTAAAGTGTGTGTTTTACGTAATGTGATATCTTTTTCCATAAACAGAGTGAAATATGCACAAAAATAACTCACCTGCCATAGCATATGACAGCATTACACAAGCAACCTAGTATTGCAATTCGCAACTGCTATAAAGTTGACATCATCGACTTCCAAAAATTGAATGGTTTGGTAATGAAACAACTTGTTTAATGAAATCATTATGCTGCTTGAAGCATGTAAAATCCTATCAGCCATTGTATGAATAACCCCCTGAGTAGCAAAATAAACTCCAAACCACTATTCAAAACGACAAACACATTATTTACACTGCCACTACATAATAAGTTCATTATATATGCACAAGTTACAATAACTAACATGATCCTTCATTCCACCAGTTCGAGAGGAAATACTAAACATCCAAGTTTTTAAACTATTTGAAAAGTGGATATTAGTTTTAAGTGGTAGTAAACTGTAAACGACTAAAGCTTTCACATTTCAACACCCTTATACACAATTCCATCACCATTCAGAACAATGTCATTTCAAATACAGGAAAAGATAGTCCGTAAGTCACTCTACTTAGAACTGAATTGCAATGTACCACACTAGTTGAATACCAGGATAATAAGGCTGAGGCCAAGAGGGAAAACGTGATGAAGACGCACGTGGGTCCTCTACATTCCGCAGCCATATTACATCCTCCACTGATTTCGAAATCTCCGGAATCCGAAACGCTTTATTCGCCCACTTCAAGCCTTTGCTCAAGCCTTTACTAATAAAACTCACATCGGTTCGAACCAGTTCCACGACATTCCCCAGCGCCCCCCCACCATTTTTACCCAACTTTGGGTTGTTAAAATCGACATCTTTACTGCTCTTGTGCGAGTGATGCTTCTTCCTCACTCTCGGACTGGCTGATGTAGAACAAGCAAGAGGAAACATCGTTGATACCGAAGCCATTATGATACAAAGCGAATTTTGTGATCATGGGGAAGATTAATGGATCATATTGTTTGTGAAATTAGGTCTGAATTTTTTCTTCTCTGTCCCGGATTGGAAATTAGGCGAGCTGAGCAACAAAAAACAAGGAAGTGCATGGAATTGGAGGATTTATACATTTTTTGTTGACGTGTGTGGCTGTGCTTCGATTTGCTTGGTGATTTTACTATTTTGACCTTCTTATAGTAAAATAACATAAAATTATGAAAATTGATAATTACACTCCAATTTTTGTTAAATAAACTCAATTTTTTATTTTTATAATATATAATGATAGTGATACTCTTTCATTCATTATTCTATTTTGAGTAAATTTACTTATTATATTAATTCTTAAAATAAGTTACTTAAAAAATTTGCATAAAAATATCTAAATTTTTTTTAAAAAAAATTACATAATTTATTAAACCATCCTTACTTTTGAATTTGTTTTGGTTTTTTTTTTTTTTTACCGATTTGTTACTTTTTTAATTTTAATGTTTTTCTTATTTTAAGTTTTTCCAATCAAATTATATTTCATTCTCATATTTTAATATCGTATCCACAATAATATTTTTATTCTAAATTTTAAAAAATAAAAGTTTCAAGTAATCACACGTTATATTATAAAATAAATTTATATTTTAAAACTAAATAAAAATTTATCATAATAGTTAATATATTTTGTGCAAATATTTTTTCCAATAAAAAATGATCATGTCAAACGAATAGTGTCACAATATATTTTATTAAAATTATAGAGTTTATCACTATAATTAAAGTAATATTAAAATAAAAAAAATTTAATTTCATATTTTAATTAAAGTTTTATTTTACTCCACGGTTTTTACCCCTAAAATTTTAAAGTATTTATAAAAACAACTAACTATAATTTGCACACTTTGTTAAATATTTGGGATAAAATATAAAAAATATTATGTAATATTAAAATTAAAAATCTATTTATATTTTTAAGTTACATGATAGAAAATTATGGTAATTGAAATTTTTTAATATTTAAACGAGAAACATATATTGTACTTAAACTTTCATGATTCCATCATTAATATATATACTTGAAATAGAATAATCATGCAAGGGTATCATTGGCAATTTATGCTATAAGAATTAAATATGAAGTTTATTTAACAAAAAGTGGAGTGTAAATATCAATGCCCTAAAATTATACTTGATTTGTAATTTTCAAATTCTATATTTTTTAGAGTACAAATACAATTTTAGATCCGAGCAAAGAAATTATCTAAGGGCCTCAACCTCAGCCATTAAAATGTAATTTTCAAATTTCTAAAATTGTCATTTCAAAGTTTTTGTAGCATGTTTGATATTTGATATCTCTTGACGAAAAAAAATGTAATATATTTGAAATTCGTAGATTTAAATCTATCCAACACAAATAGTATCACCTACTAGGTGAACAAGGTGACTTTTTTAATTTTTGCAACAAGCGATCGATACATGTTCCGGTATTTATATACGTCTATATTTATTTTCTTGAATTCATGAATAAATATTTATTAGTACTGGTGTACGAAGCATGTGTATTACATGCGCATATAAAATTTCTTTTCATAAATTTGAATTTAAATTTAAATTTTGTGATTAAAAATTTTACTTTGAACCTTAATAATTATTAAATATCTTGAAAATATGGTAAAGCAATCCATTATGTTGCCCAAAAAAAAAAAAAAAAACCTTGTAGTATATATTTGTGCTATACGTTGTCAGTTGACCCATTGGGCTTCTCAATTGGACAGAAGGGAAATTTGCAGTGATGATATATCGTTAGGTCTTCACTTATAAAAATAAAAAAAAAAATTGATAAAATAACTAAAATGGAATCAAAATTTTGAAAGGGATGAAAAACCAGAAAGTGATTTCGAAAAACAAAAGGTATTAATTTCAACCTTTTCGCATAATATATACATAAACGATTGAATCGTCAAATTAATTAGTTGATATCAAACACAAATAATAATAATAGAACATGTTAATTACATATAAACGTAACATGCATACCAAAAGAAATAAACATATCACGAATTAGTAATAGCAAGGAGGTTTAATCTGTTGTTGCTGCTGCATACTATTATTAATTATTTAATTTGAATCCATCATTGCCACAAGATGTTCGCGCGAACCAGTTAATGAAACCCTATTTTATGGGTACATAATACCCAAATCATTTCTTCAAGGGTGTACATGTCAACACATATGTATAATTAATATTGCAGTGCTGACATGACAAATCATGGATTGTTAGATCTCTTATTAGGTTAATACCCGTAAGGTAGGTTGAACTAAACCCGCGCGAACCTCTCTAAAAAAATTAATGTTTTCCGCACGAGATCTTGAAACGCCTACAGATACTTAATCCAGAAGCTCGAGATAACTTGATTATATATAGGGAAAACTATAATTTTTGTCCTTTATGTTTGTCACTTTGCGATTTCGGTCCTCTATGTTTACATATTTCAGTTTTAGTCCTGCATGTTTTGATTTTTGGCAATTTCAGTCATTTTTATTCGAAAATACTTACGTGACACTATACACACCAGTTTCACATCAGTCCCGCATTTGTGCCACATCAGCGCCACATCAGAAAAAAGGACTAAAATTGCCAAAAAAAATAAAGATAGCGAACTAAAACTGAAATCTGAAAATATATAAGACCAAAATCGTAAAGTGACAAACATACTGGACTAAAAAAATATTTTTTTCACACACACATATATATATATACCAAGTATTCCATGCGAATCTTGGTCACCTTTTCGCTGCATGTGATTTGGATCTTAGAACATTTTCGAAAGGGTGTCTTTTGTTCGTTTATTTTAATATTTTCAAATATCGTCTGTCAGCGGCCATTCATATATTTTCCCTGCATATTTTAACTTGTTTGTTGGCCTTCTGTAGAAAATAGGTAATGAAATAATGTTTCATATATGTATACTAGCAGGTTGCTGGCATGTGACACACAAGGTGCGCGTGTAGAAAAATGAAAAAATAAGTAGTTTTTTGAAAAGAAAATAAAAACATGGATTACCAATTTTAATATTGTTTAATAGTTGAAATGACAAGAGAGAGATATGGAATGCGGAATAGAATGATTAAAAGATATTTTTCGAATTAAGGAAAAAAAAAAAAAAAAAATCTACCCTGGCATACAAAAAACGCAAAAAATTACAAAAAATAAAAAAATTAACCACTATTCAAAGTTTAATTTTAACCAATAGTAAGGTATTATTTGGTAGAGCTTCTATATATGAAGCACTTCTCAGCTTTTTGTTAACAAAATTTCAAAATTTTGTGAAATTTTTTGTTAAGAAAAAGCCGAGAAGTGTTTCCTAAAAATTCTCTAAAACACTACCTTAAGTACATGCACATCAAAATATAAGTACAGAGATAGAGAGATTCCAAAATCTATTGATCTTTCAGTATACGTACGTGATCATGAATTCATGATATAAGTAAGTGATCACATTTGCATGCAATGGATATATAGAGATTCCAATATATATATATATTATATATATATATATATTTATTGAATATTTGCCCGTTGAACCCTAGACAAGATGAATATTTTATTTAGATGTTAGTGTTGTTTCTCATCGATCGATTTGGAATGGGATAAGTTTTGGAAAGGTGGATTTGGATTGATAGCTCTACAACATATATGGTGGGAGACACATATGTTTTTTTTTTTTTTTTTGCTTTTTTAAATAATTTTATTTTATTTAATTTATTACTATTTACGTGGTCAATCGATAGTCAATCGTTTTGAGTAATCGAAATTCTACTATTATCTAGTAGCCTAGTTGTGACATAATTTGAAAGATGGCATTGGCTAATTTGTCTATATGGCAACTTTTAGAATAAAAAACAACTAGTAGTTTTCACACACACAAATACATATATATACATGCATAAGCAAAAATTTAAATAAAATTAGAAATTATGTATATTATTTTTATAAGATTTTGATTTGTTTTAATATAATAATTGTATGCTGATAAATTTACGATAGTAGATTTTTCTTTCCAGAATAGCAAATGTTAATTTTAACAAGGATAAATTTGAAATTGAATAAAGAGACGGACTATATGCAGCATGACTATATCGAAAACGTTGGTTAATATATGAGTCTAATTAGTTTAATAATATGTGTGTGTGTGTGTGTATATATATATAATGATATTTTATTACAGTACAATTTAAATCCGCATTGATATATATTAAAATTGATTTATAATTTCATTATTATTTCGATTTTATTCCATGTTTAATAAAGTTTGAGTGATGAGGAATCCATGTTCGTCCAGGCACTCTCAGACAAAATGAGCTTCAGAAGAGAAAAAAGCAACTTTTACTTTACAACCTAGAAAAGGATATCTCATCCAAACCCTAGCTAAGATTACAATATGGACTATATATTTTATTTTGTATTATTTCATGAATAATATGTGCAATTTTGTGCGTGAATTAAATATATGTGTTATTTAATTTTAACATTTTTAGTCAAATATATTAATAGTGTAAAAATAAAATAAGCACCGTGAATTAGGATTATATCATTGATCTACGGTACATCTATCTAATTAGTAGAAAATTAAATATATAGGGAAAGTCATGTATGTTTAATTTGTTTCTTTCCGAATTCGATCCTCTATATTGTCAGATCTCAATTATAGTCTGTTATCTTTGGGATTTTTTTTAAATAATTTTAATCTTTTTTTCTAAAGTGATGCTGATGTAGCATCAATGTAGCGCTGACACATGTGTAATGTCACGTCAGCACTTTCGACGAAAAATAACTAAAAATTTTCAAAAAATCGAAACATACAAGACTAAAACTGAAATATAAAGACATAAAAAACCAAAATCACAAAATGACAAAAATATCAGATCAAAATTGTAATTTTCCTAATTAAATAATGCTAACTACATGTAATATATTCCTACTTAATTACTCTTTAAAATCGGTGACTATTAGTGATCATATCATTATTCAATGTTGTTTTACCAAAAACTAAAAAAAACTCGAATATTCTGAACCTTAAAATAATCTCAGCGTCACGTTCTGATTACTCATGATCTCCTGACTAATTAGGACGATTATTATACCCGACAATAATTAAAAGATATATATATCAAGGGGCCCTCACATATATCCTCATATAGCTTGGTAGAGTGTGTATCCCTAGTTAGTGGCAAACTTGAGCTACAATTCCAACCCCACAATCAAATTAGGCTTCTCCTTTCCCTCACATGAAAACCCTACAAAAACTTGTTGGAGACTTCACCTGATTTTCATTCTTAATTCCTGTGAGCTCAGTAGCCATATATTGCTAGCTAGCTAGCTTCATACATACATATGCTTCCTTTTTCTTCCTCTGTAAAAGGGTTTTCTGGGCCAATTACTTCTGATCTTTGTGTAAAAAAAAAAAAAAAGAACTTCCTACATTTTGTGATTGATTAATTATATTGTTTCTCCCAGATTAATTTTGTACAAGTTTCCCTACGTGCATTATTAGTTCACTTATAAGTACTCAAGCTAATTTAACATCAGCAAGATTATATATATGCCTGGCTCCCTGTATGCCATCTGCAGAACCCACCGGAGAATCGATGAAGTTCCGTATATGGCGTATGAGGAGCCAAGCATATTATTCGATCACAGTTACTACTCATGGTGTATTTTTTTTTATATGGTTTTTTTAGATAATTAATGTTCTAATTTATTATGTTTTTGATCATATAAATATATATCAGTTCATCTATTTGATTTTTCTTTTGATTATTTTTCAGTTTCCAGGTACGAATTTATTTGCCCCAGACTTGAGAGAATCAAGGTTAGATGCTTATAATAATTACATTTGAATTCCGAGATAATTAGCATAGTCAAGATCTCAATCCATATATGCAGGTAATATTATTTCACAATTCTTTAACTATACTAAATTCTTTCCGATTAACATTTTCTTTTAACTTTTAGTGTTACTTCGTGAATTAAATCTTTATATTCCGGTGTAGATTAATTTTGGTTAATTAATTACCAATTAGAGATGGACCAGAAAATGATAAAGGGTTTATTTGAAATAATGTATTGAAGTTCATTTTTTTTATAAAAAAAAAAAAAGAAACAAGAATGTGAGAAGAAATGAACAAAAAACCTGCTATAATTATTCTCTCAGCTCTGCATGCGCACATATTCCAATAAGGCATCAATTCTTCTGTGTATACCGACAACATCAAAGTTACAACCTCATCGGGGCGCAATATTCGCCAATCGACGTTTTTATATAATAATAATAATAATAAATATTAAAGTTTCTATATTATTTTCTTTGGCCATCCCATATATTAGGTGATATTTATAAAAATGTAGCTCAGTGGGAAAAAAAAATAACAATCAAATAATTAATGGAAGATTAAACAAGACGTGACAAAAATTTCAAATAATTTAAAAAATGTTCTGAATTGCTTATGAAAACTAACTAGCTTTTTTTTTAATGGCCTGGAAATCCACAGTTGTTATGCTATATATGATATGCATTGAGTAAATCCTCGTGTTATTGCACATGTAAACTACGGTAATCAAGTAAATCACTCAGTGCGACAAACTCATCAGATAAAAATGTTGGGGGAATCGAATTTCAGATAAGTTGTTAATAGCTCATTGGGGCTAACTAGCTAGCTACATTTTGAATGTTTACATGTAGTATGTACGTAGGTTAACTCATCTCATGGAGTTTAATTAGGTTTATGGCTCATATTGCGGCACCGCTCATTTGTTCGAGTGGTAAGAAGCTCGACCGATTCTTCTTACAAGACCGGGGAGCTAGGTAGCATCGATCGATCCCATCATGGATTAATCCATGCGGATCGAGTGGTATTAATTCCCCGTGGTGAGTAGATGTTGTGGTCGAATATCTTATGAACAACATTATCCCACCAACAAGATCACATAAATATATATAGTGTATAATAATTATATATATATATATAACGTAATTAGGGTTCGGGGACGAAAATACGTGGATTTGTGTATAGGAGCGCCTCTAGAGAAATTCAAGTAAAGGTTAATAAATTTATATATAGGTACAAAATTAGTATTCAATCAAACGTTGAATTCTACCTATGAATGTAAAGTTGGACCACATGGATTATATTTGATCAGAAGCATTTCTTGGAATGTGGTTGGTTGGGTGACTGGGGGAAGAAGATTACACAGTCAAAATTAATTAGACTGCAGGCTCGAATTAAAACAAGTGTTGGGGGGTGTTCTTACATGAAGCTAATTAGGGACCACCATTGCAATTTTGGAAGAGCTGAGCTCTGGACAAAAGCTATGGTGGACTCCATTCATGAAGCAAAGCTAGCTATCAAATAATTAATATGTGTGCAGACAACTATATATACTAGTGATGGAGTACACACATTACATTTATATATAGGAAAAATTGCTTTTTTGGTCCTTTTTGTCACTTTGCGATTTCAGTCCTTTATATTTTCAGATTTCAGTTTTAGTCCGCTATCTTTATTTTTTTTTGGCAATTTTAGTCCTTTGTTCGACGTGGCGTTGACGTGGCACCAATTCAATGCTGATGTAGAGCTGATGTGTACTGTGTCACGTGAGCATTTTCGAATAAAAAGGACCGAAATTGCCAAAAATTGAAACATGTAGGACTAAAACTGAAATATGAAAACATAGAGGACTAAAATCACAAAGTGACAAACATACAGGATCAAATTTGCAGTTTTCCCTTTATATATATAAAGTTTTTATTTTTTATTAATTTAAATTGTATTAAATTTCACTTTTATGAGATAAAATTTATTTTGAAAATGAGATAAATAATTTAATGATGTTGAAGAAACTCAAACAAATACTATGAATTAAAAAAAAAAAGATCAAGTTAGTTAGCTAGTGGATTTGTGCTATATGAATCGTGTGTGTTGGATATTAAGAAGTTGACATGTGGATTTTTATAACTAATTTGGGTATGTTTGTCAAATGTTTTTACTTCTTTTTTTTAGTTAGTAATGCATGTAAATATAATTTTAGAAGAAAGATAATTTTATCTGAACATTTAAATTATCAAAACAGTTATTCTAAAGTGTTGAGTCAAAACAGTTAGCGGATCGGTCTTTATTTACAATTAGAGAGATTCTTGGTTGCTAATTGTAAAAAAATGACACCAAAAACCGGTCTCTAAATAAGCTAGCTAAAGCATTATTAAGAACTCAAGAACTTGACTTTCAATTTCTCCCAAACAAGAAGAAAAAGAAAATAACCCTAAAATTTAGAAATTTACCTCTAAACATATAGAATGAAAGAGCTATGGTAGACGGTCTTGGGAGTTGGGATTGGCAACGACAACGGCCGACGAGCGAGAATGGCATTGGACGAGTTTAAACTGCCCGATTCTTACGTTTAAAGAAATTACTGGAGCGAAAGCGATGGGAAAATTAAATTAAAAATATTTAGGTCTTAGAGATCGTTTTTAGATTTCAGTCTCAAATTTGAGACCGAAAAAATACATCAATCCCCACTTAGAGATTGTAATAAAATTTTGGTCCTCCACGTGCGACCCATATGAGAAATTGGTCTCTAATATAGAGACCGAATTACACAATCGGTCCTCAATTTGTGACTGTTATAAAAATTATATATGTTACAAAAATATTTTTAAATTATAAAACCGAAAAAAATAAATTTAAAGACCGATGAATCTCATAGTTGTCTCTAGTTACTAATTTTAGGTACTGAATTTTTTTTCTCTGTCGTAAAAAATAAATAAATAAATAATCTATCACCTATCTAAAAGTGTGAATAAAAGGGTAATCTATCACCTATCTAAAAGTGTGAATAAAAGGGTAAAGTTTTACAATTGTTAATCTACAACTTTGCCCCTTTACTCTACACAAATTTATGTAAAAATAAATACATATAAGGATATAAATGGAAAAGTTAAATATTGGCTAGGACATAAAAGTAATATATTATATTACTTATCTATACCAATTATAAAAGTGTGAACCAGGGTTAAAGTTTTTCATTGTCTATTTTCAACTTTGTCCTTGGTTAGTACACACTTGATAAATTCTATGAGGATACTTTTGTAAAAACAATTATTATGATAAGTTCAAAATTGGCAATGTGTGCATATTAGATAAGGTTTCAGTTTCCAAAAATATTGAAATACCAAAATACTTTAGTTTTTACTTCTTGTAGATAAAGTGAACATATTTTTTTCACAAAAAATTTTAATTAAATTAAATACTTATTCAGTTTTCTAAAAGATTGAAAAACACCAAAATACTTTAGTTTTTATTTCTTTGTAGATGGAATGACATATTTTTTCAACAAAAAATCTTATGTATTTTAATTTGTGTAAGGACCTATTGAACTAAATAATTATATCACGAGTTCATATAACAAAATATCAGATTTTTAAACGTTATTAATATATATATAAATTAAATTACACATCGGTGTTGAAATAATCAATTCATGTGGAGTCACGTTTTAATCCAAAATAATAAATAAAGAACAAACCAACACACAAATATCATATATGTAAAAATTGAAATTTAAAAAATTAACTATTTTTCTCCTCAAAAAAATCTAAAAACTATAACAATTATTTTATGAGATAATGTTACAATTAACGAAGAAATATTTTTACAAGAGTTAGAGATGAATATCTTCAATTATTTTGGCAAAATTATAAGATTGATATTATTTAAATATTATTGAAGTCTATAAATATATCTATGTTAATCAATATACTACAGGTTAGTTAATAAATCAAAAAAAGAAGTCTAGAAAAATTATGGATGACACGTCTCACATTAAATTAAAGATTTTGTAAAAATTACATTGATGCGAATTTTCAATCAGATGAATAAATAAAAAATATATGCAACAAAACGGTTGAGATAAAATATAGAATGTTAATATTTGTAATTAAAGACATTTAAAATTCAATCAAAAATTTCAGCAATGAGAGCATTGTAAGAGAATGGCACCACAAACCGATTTCTAAATAAGCTAGCTAAAGCATTATTAAGAACTCAAGAACTTTCCTTAAAAAAAGAACTCAAGAACTTGACTTTCAATTTCTCCCAAAAGAAAAGAAAAAGAAAATAACCCTAAAATTTAGAAATTTACCTCTAAACAGAGAATGAAAGAGCTATGGTTGATGGTCTTGGGAGTTGGGATTGGCAACGACAACAACCGGCGAGCGAGACGGCGTTGGACGAGTTGAAACCGCACGATTCTTACGTTTAAAGAAATTACTGGAGCGAAAGAAATGTAGAAATTAAATTAAAAATATTTAGGTCTTAGAAATCATTTTTAGATTTTATTCTCAAATTAGAGACCGAAAAAATACATCGGTCCCCACTTAGAAATTGTAATAAAATTTCGGTCTCTCACATGCGACCCATATGAGAAATCGGTCTCTAATATAATATAGAGACCGAATTACATGATCGGTCATCAATTTGTGATAGTTATAAAATTATGTTACAAAAATAGTTTTAAATTATAAAACGGAAAAAAATAAATTTAAAAACCGATGAATCTCACAGTTGTCTCTAGTCGCTAATTTTAGACACTGGATTTTTTTCTCTGTCGCAGAAAGTAAATAAATAAATAATAGATAATTTTTTAAAAAGAGTGAACGGTTTGAAACCGAAGTCCGTAATTTTGGTTTCAAATTAGAGAACGATATTTTACACGGTCTCTAATTCGGTTACAAATCTCGACATTTGTAATAAATTAGGGACTCAAAGATTAAATACCAGATTAAGCACGATTAATTTGGAGCGAGTGATAAATATTTAATGATTTAGCATCATCTCACGTTTGACTCGAATTTATGGTGATCCGAATTGTAAAAACTGGTTATGTTGTCGTTATACGTCTTGAAATTTATAAGCTTTTGGTTTTGTGGATATATCTCTCGTGTTTCGTGGATACAGGGGCGGATCCACCATAGGAACGAACCCCCCAAAAAATTAAAAAAAATTTAGTATTATATAATTAATATTTTTTTAAAATTAAATATATATAAAATGGCCCCTGTGAATGCGCATAAAGCTCTCGGAGAATGGTGGCTAAAACTGCTAAACATATTTGATCTTTCACGGTTCGATCCTTTCTACCCGCTTTCATTTGACTTTTTTTTTTCTTTATTCCCCTCTTATTCTCTCTTGTTTTCATTTTTCCCGTTCTCTATCACATTCATCCGCAATTTGATTTCTTATTATTTCCCCCTTATAAATTATTATTATTTTTTAAATTTATTCTTTAAAATTATATAAAATAATATGACAATAAAATAATAATAACAAATAAAATGGAAGAAAATATCACATTCATCAAAGAAAATATTTCAAATATCTAAAATATTTGTATATTTATTGATATTTTTAAAATTTATCTTCTAAAGTTACAAACTTTGTCTCTGTTAAATATATACATTTTCTTTTTAAAAAAATATAGATTTGTACGAAATTAATAATATTTTTTTCACTTTTTTTTAAAATTAATATGCTAATATTTAATTAAGATTTCATTAAATATATAGATTATTTTCAATAATTTTTTTAAATGACATTTCCAAAAAAATTGTTAATACGTGTGAAAAAAGAAGTAAGTATATTCACGACGAATTGAGTATAAAATAAAATAATATATATTTGAAGATAAACATATATATATTTTTAAAGCAATAAAATAACTTATTTGAAATAAATAAATAAAAATAAGAAACAATAGAGATATATGATCTTATTTTTAGAGTGATCGTGTTTGTGCTTATTCTTTCAGTTTCTACAACTATTATAGAAAAAAAAAGCATTTTCAGCCATGGATATCTGTGAGACCTCGGTTCTAAACATCTAATTAAGGAGTAAACAATAATTAAGCATCCAAGATCTAAGAACTAAAAGCAAAGCAAAGGAAATTTTTTTTTTTTTTTTAAAAGAGGGCCGCGCTCGGGCGGCCAAAAACCGCCGCTCGAGCGCGCCCTGGACAGAGGCGCTACTGAGTTCTCAGAGTGGGGTGCGCTCGGGCTGCTAAAAATTGCAGCTCGGGCGCCCCCTACAGCAGAAACGGAACAGCAGAAAACATGCTTTGCAATTCCATCTAAAACTATTCCAATGCAATCCAAATCAACACATACATTAGAAATGCAATTCCTCCGATTAATACAAGAAGTTCTAAAGTTTAACAACTACTCCAAAATAGAACATGCCACGATAACAACACGGCAAAGCTTGCATGTCAATACAAAATAATAACGAAGTTCGATATCTAAACATGTTCTAACAACACTAGGTAGACATGCTGACACGACTTCTAAACCGAGTATCACTGCTACAACTTTTCCTCGGAGCTAACCATGCCTCTTCTGACTTGATCCTGCCCCACCTGTTGCCAAGTGCACATACAAAACAAAGCAACAGCCGGATAACCGGTGAGAACGACATTCCCAGTAAAAGCAACATAACAATTAATACAACAATCAACATGCTTTCAATACAACAATTAAATTAATAACAACATAATGAATGCATGTCTTTTAAACTGGGATATCAATATGATAAACGAGGGATTGCTGCTGTGCTTTTGTGATCCCGATGATAAGATCACGTAACAACTCACCGACTCTTCCAATCGAGGTGGTGCCACGTATCTCACTCCTCTAGACTTTGAGCAACTATAATGAGTATGCTAGCACTAGGCGAAACGACTACGACCTAGGCCACTCAATCATAGTTCCCAAACGTCTAAACAAAAACGGCGGTTCTGCCCGCTGAAAACAAGATTGGCTCAAGATGAATGCATAACATAAACATAACACATAAGTCATTTAACAAAAGCCAATACAATCAAACAAGACACAAGTTCCTCATGCTAGAACAAGTGTAAACGCAAGTATGTGATTTAAAAGGGAAAACTCGAGAACCACAGTCCCGAGTATGCTATCCCGCTACGATGACTGCTTTTACCTTTCAATGCAGTAGCTTCCAACTCTGGATACGCTACAAAAGAGACTGTATCAACAACTATACAATCTAACAACAACAAGGCAACGGTTCAAGGAAATTCTCTATACCGTTCTTTGTTCAAATCTCGGAAACGATCAAACAGCTGCTAACTCTGGGCTTGATACTTCCAAACGAATCTGTACGGAGACAAAGGAATGATCAATAACCAAGATCAACTTAAGCCAAGTTCCAACAACTCAAAAACGGTTCCAAATCCCCAAAACTCAAACCGACGGCATAACGGTTATAAACTGAACAAACCGGCAATGCAGGCAGCAGTTCAATACCGATAACAACTCAATTCAATGCTAATACAACAACAACAAGGCAAATCCAACACATCTCAAAACTCACATTTTCGAAAATAGCTTCCAAAAATCATAACAATTCCGAACGTCGCTCTAATTCAAAACCGACAGATAATAAACGATCAGAACTCCGCCAAGAACAACATACTATAATCTAAATCGATTCTAAGAACCTCCAAAAAATAAAACATATCCGATCGGAGAAATACTTACGGTATAACGGAGCTCTCACTGCTGTGATCACTAATCTGCTTTCAGAATTAATATCCAACGGACGGATCGAGTTCGGACTGGATTTTAAGAGCTTGGAGAAAGCTTTGGGCGTCTCTAATGGAGAGAAGCCGATGGAGAAGAAGAAGAAGGAGAAAAGGAGACTTGGTCAATCCAATTCCAAGAGTATATAATATAACAAATTCAAATTTTGCGTTTTAGTCCCTGAAATTTCCAAAATTTACAAAAATAGACCCCGATCAATAATAAGTCGGCTCATTAACTCTGGAAACTCTGATTATCTCAAATAAGCTCAATTAAGATAAAAACGGGGCTTTACAATATCAATAAAACTAGGTTTAAGAGCAAAATGAAGGATGATTTTCTCTTGCATGCATTGATAATATGTATTGAAAGAAAAATTGTTACATTTTTTTTATTGATATTATCATCAAAAACTTTTAAAATTCTAATGAACGTCAAATTATTTAAATGTGCAAATATATTTTTTCGAAACATACACTTGATGCTTAATTAGGTGAATATAATTGATACTGTAATTTGTCTCTTATCTTTTAATCTTGTGTCAAGCTTGTAGGCGGCCCCCCAATACTTAAAATCTGGATCCGCCCCTGCGTGGATACCTTTATTTCATGCATTCATGTTCCCCCCGCGGATGAATATATCAATATATTGGATTATTCTTTGCTACACCTGGAGTAATTTTCCTCATGATGTAGTCAAATATCAACTATTGGATCATCAACACACATGTCAATTTTTATAAAAATATTAAGGGTCTCACGTGATCTAATGATATTGAAATAGGGGAGAAACACTTCCGGTGTAGCATAGACTAACCCTATCGATATTATATATATATATATATATATATATATATATATATATATTATAGCAAATGAATTCGAAACTAGAATCTCCAAAATATTTTTTTATATGTAAATTTATTTGGTTTTTTAAATCGAATTAATTTGGCGGTATAAAATTAAACGAATTAAACCAATGGATAACTTGGAAATTTCAACAAGAGACATACAAAAAATGTATTTTTTATGCTGTAAATATTGGAGAAATGTTGATTATATATATATATAGTCGGTATGAGGAAATAAAAGAAATTCAAAAGAGGATACAAATTATGGGAGATGATATCAGATAATGCAAATCAAAATTTGAGTTAAATGTATAGTAATGGTCGATAAATGGTGGAGATTGTAATTATTTATGAAATATTTGAAAAAAACTTCGCGATCATGTCAATCGATTAGAAAATACCTTTTAACTTTAAAGTATGTCTTTTGTGAAACGTATTTAATTTATCCGTAAGACGGGTCAACTCTACTCATAGTTAAAAAAAATATTTTTTCATAAGTGATACTAATAGAAAATCCGTATCACAAAATTGACCCATTAATTAGATCATCTGACAAGAGTTTTTATGTTACCATTAATATATATATATATATATATATATATATATATATGTTAGTTCTTTTATAAATAAAAAGATTTGTAGAACTTAGGTGCATTAAATATATAAAGTTATAAAGTTTTTGTTAACAAATGTTTACAAAAGTAACATCAATATCTCAAATATTAAAAAAAAATTTAATTGATAGTTTTGTTATCATTAGAGTATGCATAACTGAGTATTGCTCTGGATTTTACTTTTAAGTGATATATTTTTTTATAGTGCAAAAATTTCTCTTTTTGTTGAATAATATTTGTTGGGAATTTGAACGTATGAAGCTGAAAACTTATAAATACTCTGCTTTTCCTTTAAAAACTCAATTCATTGTGATGTAGTCAAAAAATACAAGTACTCAAACTACGTAAATCAGGGTACGAAATCCAACTGTGAAAGGAATTTTATTCCTTGATATTTTCGGTCCTTGTATTAATTGATATTATTAGATTTTGCTTTATAGACAAGATAAAATATATGGTAAATATCTTGTGTATGTATCGATTATGTTAAAGATATATTTGCCTAAGTTTAAATCATGTCTTGATAAGGTGATTAGTTGATATAATATAATTCGATACTATCAAGATTTGATTTGCAAGATTTGATAGAGTTTATTTCCTACTAAAACATGTTTCCTTATTCATGTAGGACTCTATCTAAGGAAATCTTCAAGATTTGAATGCTAATCTATAAAAAGGATTTCACGCACAAGATGAGTGGACTTCAGACGATAATATACTGCGCATACTCTGAAGAATTCTGTTGAAGAATTTGAAGAACTCTGAAGCAAGATTTGCAACCATCGTTGTTGCATGTCCCCATGTTGCTGTTCGTATTGAATACATCATAGACAACACTGTGGGAACTGTGTTGTTGAAGATCTTTTCTGTTTCTTCAATTTAGGCTACGGGAGTTGCATCCAATTTCTTTTTTACTCTGTTGTATTTTAGGATACAAGTTTGATTTCTCAACTTGTTGAGAAATTTAGGATTTAATGACTTTTCGTAAAATTAATAGGATTGCTTTGTAAGACTGATCTTACGTTTACTAGTAATAGTTAGCCCTAAGGCACCCGCACGAGTTTTTATACTCGTGCAAAATTAATTACTTGTGTTTTATTTACGCTTTAAATTTCCGCTGCACTGTGTTGTCTGTGGTGTTACAACACAAAGAACAACACTGCCTATTTTACATAACCAACCACGTACACCGTTTCTTTCACGTGGCATCAGAGCCACCACTTGACTTTACTAAGTGAGTTCCTAGTTTGTGTTACAGGTTAGTTATGGACACTCCGTACACAAGTGCAATTCGTGCACCTATTTTGGATGGAACAAATTACGGCCCTTGGAAATTGAAGATGAACATGTACATCCAATCCATTGAGTCCAGGGCTTGGCAACGTGTTCTTGACGGTTGGTCACCTACGAGAGATGATGATGTACCAGGACCAAAGCCAAGATCACAATGGACAGCCGAGGAGAATACTGCGGCTATTTATAACGCTAAAGCTCTTAATGCTATGTTTGTTTCTGTTGATATGAATATGTTTAATCTAATTGATACTTGTACTTGTGCTAGGGATGCTTGGCAGAAACTGCAAACCCACTGTGAAGGCTCGGCAAGTGTTAAGAAGACAAGGATGCATCTCATAACGTCAAATTTTGAGAAAATGAGAATGGAGGAAACAGAGACCATCATGGAATATAATGGTAGGTTGAAGAGCCTTGCAAATGAAGCATCAGTTCTTGGTGATCCTATTTCGAACGAGAGACTTGTATCCAAAGTGCTTCGTTCTGTTTCCAAAAGATTTCACACCAAGGTTTGTGCGATAGATGAATCCAAAGATACATCTATAATGGGTTTGGATGAGTTAATAAGTTCTCTTCGCACATTTGAGAACTCATCTTTTTCTTCTTTGTGTGATAAGAAGGGAATCTCACAGGAGTTCTCTGCCCCAAAAACTCTTCAACAAAATGGAATTGCCGAAAGAAAGAATAGGACGTTGCAGGAGATGGCTAGGGCGATGATGAGCTCAAAAAATATCTCCAAGAGATTTTGGGCAGAAGCATTAAACAAACATGTCATATTTCCAATCATGTGTATTTGAGAAGTGGTTCTTCGATGACTTCCTATGAAATTCTCATGGGAAAGAGGCCAAATCTCACTTATTTTCATATCTTTGGTTGTGTTTGCTATGTTTTGAATGATAAAAATCACCTAACAAAATTTGATTCCAAAAGTGATAAGTGTTTGTTCCTAGGTTATTCTACTAATAGTCATGCATATAGGATGTATAACCTTAGGACCAGAACAATTATTGAATCTATTAATGTTGTTTTTGATAATGGTGCAGATCTCAAAGAAAAAACTGCTGAAGATGATATTGAAGGCTTGCTAGAAATTCATCCTGAAGAACACAGTGTTGTTCCGGATGTTACAACACCAAACACAACACTGGTTCCTCCAGAAACTGTCCATGAGGAAAATTCCCAAAATAATGAGGAAGCTGAGATGATTACTGAAAAGGACATACCAAACAAGATACAGAAGAATCATCCATCATCACAGATTATTGGAGATGTTCATGGAACAAGGCATACCTATGCTAAGGACAAAGTTGACTACCGCAAGATGGTTGGGTTAGTATGCATGAGTTTCGTGTACTCACAGGTAATACATTCCTATTTTGTTTCCAATATTGAACCCAAGAATGTCAATGATGCTTTGAATGATGAATTTTGGGTAAATGCCATGCATGAAGAACTTGAACAATTTGTCCGAAATGATGTGTGGTTTTTGGTTCCACCTTCTGATCATGGTAATGTCATTGGTACAAAATGGATTTTTAAAAATAAAACTGATGAATCAGGAAACATCATTAGGAACAAAGCAAGGCTGGTTGCTCAAGGGTATACTCTGGTTGAGGGGGTTGATTTTGATGAGACCTTCGCTCCTGTTGCCCGCATTGAGTCAGTCCGACTTTTGCTAGCTATTGCATGTCATATGGGTATAAAACTTTACCAAATGGATGTGAAGAGTGCGTTTTTGAATGGTATTTTAAATAAGAAAGTGTATGTGAAGCAACCCAAAGGCTTTGAGGATCCACACCACTTGGATCATGTTTACAAGTTGAAGAAGACATTCTATGGCTTGAAGCAAGCTCCACGAGCATGGTATGGTAGGTTGACCGAGTATTTGCTCGAAATTGGCTTCAAACGAGGTGAGGTTGACAACTCCCTTTTTATTCAAAAGGCCAAAGGTGAAATTCTTATTTGTCAAGTTTATGTGGATGACATTATCTTTGGTGCCTCTTCTCAAAAGCATGTTGATAGTTTTGTTGAATGCATGTCTTCTACTTTTGAAATGAGCATGGTAGGAGAGTTAACATTTTTCCTTGGATTGCAAGTTAAGCAAACAAATGATGGGATTTTTCTTTGTCAAAGTAAGTATGCAAATAATTTGGTGAAAAAGTTTTGCAAAGAGAATGTTAAGAACATGAAAACTCCTATGGGCTCAAGTGAAAAATTAGGAAAAGACAGTGTTGCGGCTAGTGTTGACAACACCATGTATCGCAGCATGATAGGGAGTCTTTTGTATTTGACTGCTGGTCGTCCTGATATCATGTTCAGTGTGTGTTTATGTGCTAGGTACCAATCTGATCCAAAGGTAACCCATTTAAAAGTTGTTATGAGAATTTTGAAATATGTTTCGGGTACATTGGAGTTGGGATTGTAGTATACGAGGGAAACCAACACTAACCTTATAGGTTTTAGTGATGTTGATTGGGCTGGTGATGTGAATGATAGAAAAATCACTATGGGTGGGTGTTTTTATCTTGGCAATAATTTGGTTTCATGGTATAATCGTAAGCAAAATTGTGTGTCACTTTCGACTGCTGAATCTGAATATGTGACAGCCGAAAGTTGTTGCTCACAACTTCTTTGGATGAACCAAATGATTGAAGACTATGATTTTAAGAGTGAACTCCCCATTGTTTATTGTGATAATTCGAGTGCTATTGATATATCAAAGAATCCAGTTCAACACTCACACACAAAACACATTGATATTCGTCATCACTTTATTCGAGATCTAGTAGAAAAAAGTATGATTCGAATGGAGTTTGTTGGAACCAATAACCAATTGGCAGACATATTTACTAAAACATTATATCATGAGAGATTCTCAACTCTTCGGAGGTCACTCAGCATGTGTGCATTATAATTCATTGCATGTGTTGTCTGCGGTGTTACAACACTACCGACAACACTGTTGTTTTTCTTGTCATGCATTTTTAGGATTTTAGGCATTCTGCACTCACTCTGTTTTGTGTAGTGTTTAAATCTCTGTTTCATTGATTCAATCAATGCCAAGTTTTTCTGCAAATTTTTTATTGAAACACACTGGCCCTTGTAAATCGAACTCTGACTAAACCACTAAGTAGTTGAGGGATGTACGTATATTTCATGTTCTTGTCCCATGTGAAAGGTGGTTCCGCAAATTCAGTGTTCAGCTTTTTAAAGTTTGATGGCCAATGTCATATATACAAGCGTTATAAATAATCGGAAGAAAAAGGAAAAAAGCTACCTAATTGAGTCCAATGAAGACTGTTTTTTTAGTGTGCAGGCTACCACTTCTGGAATTTTTCTGAAAACAAGGGTAATCAAGTGTGTAAGTCTCAAATGCTTTTTGAAAAACTATGGCGTTGTTGATGATGTTGGCAACATGAGAGACAACACTACACTTGTCAACATATTGTTTGCTTGTGATTGCATTCTTACTTTATGTTACATTCTGTTTAGGCATAAAATAGGTCATGCATATGCATTTTTGTTAATAGGGTTCTGTTTTTGGGTAAGGTTCTAAATAGACGAATTTTGATGATTTACCCTATTTACTAAAAATTAAATTTTTGTGATTGCCTTTTGTTTCAGTGGAGTTAGGCTGATGTGGAGGTAATTCTGGAAGATTTGGGCTGAAATATTTATCTCGGATTATTTCCTTATTTATGGGATTTTATCTCTTAAATCTTGGCTTTTAAAATTTTGGGCGTTTAGGAAAGTTATCGTTGTAACTTGAGGGAGATCAGGGATCAGGGTAATTATGGGTTTGTTAGGAGAATATTACCGTTTGTGATAAGGATTCTATATATGAGTTTTCGTGATTATCGGGCATTATCATCTTCTCAAATTGCTTTATTCCCGATCAAGTCTTCTGCAAACCCTACATCCTTCTTTCTCTAAACTTTTTATTTGCCATGGCAGGCTTTGATCCACAGGATATTAGAAGCGAGATGGGCGATAAAGACCCCGATGTTGCCGCCAGTGTTGCAACACCGGAGAACCCAACTTCCACCCC